>NW_026067920.1:21939373-22045375 GCF_014885135.2 Alexandromys fortis
CCCTCCCTCCTTTCTTTCTTTCTTTCTTTCTTTCTTTCTTTCTTTCTTTCTTTCTTTCTTTCCAGATCCAGCAAATTCATTTTTAAATGAATGTCTTGGGGGTGGCAGGCAGGGCACAGAAAGTATAGACTAGAAAATAAATACAAACGTAAGCTGTATTACTAATCATTTTATAACCACAAACTCATACAGAGGATGTTGCCCTGTACAAAACACAACAGATTCCAAACCAACTGTTCCCTTATCATGGCTGAAGTTTCCATCTCTGGTATTTGGAACTTAGGATGCAGTTGTGGAGAGATGGCTTAGCTAGTAAAGGCAGGGCTCACAGCCAGAAAGATAGACACTGTCCTTGTTTTTGGAAGGACCCCTGAGTGTTTGGCACAGTCCATGCTTACAGAAGAATGGCTACCTGACCCTGGCAGAAGCAGGTGAGTGTTTGATTTCATGCACCACATAATTGCTGAAGTTCTGCCCTACAATGTAGAGCCAGGTGGGGTTGTACTTCTCGATATAGACTGCAGAATCCTTTTCAATGTTGTACGTTTCCAGTGCCTGACTAGTGCACGCCACTGAGTCTTACTGCTGAAGCAAAACATTGGAAAATAAGTGTCTTTACTGACCATGTATGGATTTCTTTCTTAGCATTATTGCCTAAAGTTCAGCTCAACAGCAATGTAGCATTTATATTATATTAAGAGTTAGCACTTAGAGATAATTTCAGGTATGCAGAATAGATGTAGGTCATCTGTGAATACATATCATATCATAAAATGGACTTGAGCATGGTCTCCATGAGGATTCTAGTACCTACCCTTAGTATAGAGAAGCAACTACATATTATAGTCATCATTAATTTAATACCATCGCACCTCAAATGGAGACTGGACTTATTTTGTGTGTGTGTGTGTCAGTGTTTACTTTATTTTTTTAATTTATTTATTAAAGATTTCTGTCTCTTCCCCACTGGGGACTTGTGTTTTTGTGTGACATCATGGAACACAATGGCTGTTTACAGATGAGCAAATGCATGGGGCACCACTGAAATCAGAATTAAACCACTAAAGCTTTATTTGCCCCTTACCGCCTGTCTGATTTCAGATGACTTGCTCTATCCCTCTGTTTCTTATCTGAAGAATAAGACATCTGTTTTACAGAATAGTGCTGAAAATCAAATTAATTCTTTCATAAAGTACCCCAAACAGCTTCTATAGAACATAGCAAGCATCCATTCAATGTTAGATACTTGAGTGGTTGAGGAATGATGGATTTTATGCAGTTAAGAGAGAATTCTAGCTATCCTGGTCATTCCTAGAACTGTGATTATAACACAAATCATGTAAAACGCTAGAGAAATCACTGCATCTTCTTAAGCTATATTATTTGTTTTTCTTAGATGTGTTGTTCCAAATGAATCAAATACCTATACCATTTTATATTTTAATATTCTAGATTTTTAAAAACTAGGTAAGATCAATCTAGAAAAGAAATTTTACATTTCATGTTTCGTTTACATGCTAACTACTCCCAACTTCTGTTTATGCTGTTTGTAAGATGGTACTTAACAGTGGCAATTAATTCAGCAAGGTTTACTCTTGCTATCTGTGTTTAACAGGTGAGAGATAGAGTGGTAGGTAGATAGGTAAGTGGAGAGACGCTAGAAGTAAACAAAAACCTGATGCTGAATTTCTTAAAGTGTTTGCCTCTTAAACTTTCTAAAGGTATTTATCTTACATAATTTAATAAATCAGCCTTTTCATTTAATCAACTTAATATGAGTCTGAAAGAGATTTACACAGTGACCAAACGGTTTCCAGCACAAATGACTTTAATAATTGCAAACGATTTTTGCTGCTCTGTGGAGCCATCTTCTGGTCAGTGGTGTATTACAGATAATGTAAGCTTTTCCCATAAAGTTGTAGTTAGGCTCTGTAAAGATCATGTACTCCCTGTAAAGATATAGCTAGAAATCTATAGCCCAAATAATACCAGAGGAACAGCTCATTCCAGAAACAAATAATCAGGGTCACTTCAAATAATGAAGAAAAGAATTCCTGTCTGGATATGATTACGTGCTACATATTGCAGAATTGTTTTAATCATTGAACACCTTTTTGTGTACTTGTTCCTGCTAATAGTATGAAAGAATATGCACATAAGCATTTGTGCATATGCATATAAAATGTACACACATTTTATGGTGTATACGAACTTAAAAATGTGTATGTGTATATGTATAGATAGATAAATAGATAGATAGATAGATAGATAGATCAATGCCTCTCTGCTTTTAAAAATTAATTACAAAGAAAGCTTTGCACCTGTCCTTTTCCCCAGCGTCAGCTACATTGTTATCTCTATGTGAGCATTGTTCTTGCAGATCAAGATGAACTCCTAGCTGTAACATTGTCACCTTTTCTAACATTGTCGCCCCATCTTCATTCCTAGCTGTAACATTGTAGCCCTGACTTCATTCCTAGCTGTAACATTGTTGCCCTCTCTTCATTCCTAGCTGTAACATTGTTGCCCTGTCTTCACTCCTAGCTGTTACATTGTTGCCCTCTCTTCATTCCTAGCTGTAACATTGTCGTCTTGACTTCATTCCTAGCTGTTACATTGTTGCCCTGTCTTTACTCCTATCTGTAACTTTGCCACCCTCTCTTCATTCCTAGCTGTTACATTGTCGCTCTGTCTTCGCTGTTGTTACATTCACTTCCTCTTCTGTTTATATGCTCACATGACCACAGTCCACTCAGGGAAAACCCACCTGTGTAATATCCTTCATCCTTTCAGATTTCTATCTTTGGGGAGAGATGATTTAGGATTGAAAGCAATGGCTGCTCTTCCAGAGAACCCAAGTTTAATTCTCAGCACCCTCATGTTAATTATAAAGTTATGCATGAATGTTGATTTTTCCCAATGTGATATATAGTATTACAATTAGCCCCCTATATACACAGGTTTTGCACTCATGAATTAAGGTAATCTTGAATGGAAAATGGCTATAATCCTCTAATACAGTCTAGAAACTGTCAATAGCACTTACAGATGTTGAGTGTTGTTACTGGTCTACTGTCAGAACACGGTCCAGGAATGGAGTCATGTGAGGAGAATTCTGAGAGTTTTGAGAAAACTCTGTAGTAGGAGGCTGTTCATTTGTTTTCTGGCCCCTCTAGACCCAAATAATCACACAGAAGCTATATTAATTACAACACTTAATATACAAAATACAATACAAAAGCTTATGCATACTTCTAGATAACTCTTACTTCTTAAATTAACCATTTCTATTAATCTAAGCTTGTGGTTTGCTCATAAGGTTCTCTGGCATCTGTCTCCTTCAGCAACTACATGGTGTCTCCCTGACTCCACCTACTCTCTCTTTATAATTCTGTTCAGATTTCCTGCCTGACAATATTGTGCTCTGCCATAGGCCCAAATAAGTTTCTTTATTAACCAATGGCAATAAAACATATTCACAGCAGACAGAGGGGAATCCCATACCAAAACCCCTAGAAACAAGACAAAAATCTTGCGACCTGTATGTGGCTTGCCCACCATTGTGGCTTTTTCTTTTGAGTGTGCATTTTACTTATATGACTCCTCTTAACTCTCAGAGTACAAATTCTCTGATTGCTGAAAGAAGTTGGTTATTGCACGAGACTTTAGCCCACCTCATTTGTCAACTCCAGTCTCCCAGGTCCCACCACCAACTAGAGTGGTACAGCCTTCTTATTATTTAAGTATAAACAGGGATGTGCATATGATATACATAAATACCACAGAATTTATAAAAGCATTTACCATAATACTCATAAATTTTACTATTTTCAAGAGTGTGCCAGTAGATAGCAATAAACAGTTGCATGATTCCCTATTATTTTCTTGAATTCTACAGACTCTCACCCACCCCATCATTGTGGCTCATCTTTATGCAATTTAGTTTGCTTTGTACAACTCTGTAATGGAATCATTTTAGATAAATTTTACCTATATCCATAGTTATTACCTTGCAGCAATCTACTAGGTGTTTTTAACATAGGGTGCCAAAATGCACCAATCCTTTTGGTTTAGAGTGTCTTGCACTGATCCTGTTCTTGATTTAGGGAGTGCCTTGCACCAACCCTGTTGATTTGGGGTGCCTTGTGTAACTGTCTTTGAAATTTCCTGCTTCATGGAAAAGTCGGCCTGATACTATGAGCCTGTAGGCTGAAGATGGGTGTCTGCAACGATACAGAAGAACTGTCCAGGCAGCGAGATGCCTCTGTCAATTCTAGAATTTCAGAAGTTGCTTACAATGCACTTCCTGTTTACTTAGGTAATATTATATCCTTCTGGAGTCTTTGATGGAGTTGAAGAACAGATAGTTGTAGCTACACTTTTCCTTAGTTATGATAAAAGATAAAATACATATAAAACTTTAGACTCACAAATATAGAATAGATAATAGAGTAGTTTCCCTAATTTGCCAAATGTAAATGGACTAAATATTGTAACTATAATTCTTGCTTGATAGCTGTTTTGTTGTATGTAATCTTGCTATGTTAAAGTTAAAATCTTCCTTTTTATTTAGACAGAAAAGGGGAGGTGATGTGGGGTTCCCCTCTGTAATCTGTGAATATGTTTTATTACTATTGGTTAATAAAGAAGCTGCTTTGGGTCTATGGCAGCACAGAATAGAGCAAGACAGGGATTCCAAGCAGAGATAGAGGAGGAAAGAAGATGGAGTCAGGGAGACGCCATGTAGCTGTCTGAAGGAGACAGATGCTGAATGGAACCTTACCAGTAGGCCACAGCCACGTGCCAATATACAGATTAAAGAAAAGGGTTAATTTAAGATGTAAGAGTTACTTAATAAGAAGTCTAAGCCATTCACCAATCAGTGTTGTAATTAATATAATTTCTGTGTAAGAAAGTTGGGTCTTGGTAGCCAGGAAATGAGCAGCCTCCATCTACATGTACCCCATATTTAATTGGATTATTTAAGGTTTTTTGATATCTAGTTTCTTGAGTTCTCTATATATTTTGGAGATAAGTCCTTTGTTGGATGTGGAGTTGGTAAAAAAAAAAATCTTTTCCCATTCTGTAGGTTGTTATTTTTTATGAATGACACTGTCCTTTGCCCTACAATTTCATGAGGTCCCACTTGTTAATTATTGACCTTAGTGTCTGTGCTATTAGTGTTTTGTTCAGGAAGTCTTCTCCTGTACCAGTGAATTTAAGGCTATTCCCCACTTTCTCTTCTGTCAGGTTCAGTGTATCTGATTTGATGTTGATAGCTTTGACCCATTTGGCGTTGAGTTTTGTGCAGGATAAGTATGGATCTATTTGTGTTCTTCCACCTGTAGACATTCAGTTTGACCCACATTATTTGTTAAAAATGCTGTTTTCTTATCCAGTGTATATTTCTTACCTTTATTAAAAATCAGATGTCTATAGGTGTGTGTATTTATATCTGGGTCTTCAATTCAATTTCATTTATCAGTATGTCTGTTTTTATGCCTTCAAGTTTTTATCATACAAGTCTTTTGATTGCTTGGTTAGACTCACCCCAAGATACTTTTATATTATTTGAGACTATTGTGAAAATATTTCTTCCCTGATTTCTTTCTCAGTCTGTTTGTCATTTGTATAGAGGAGGGCTACTGATTTTTGTGAGTTAATCCAGCTCTTTGCTGAAAGTGTTTATCAGATATAGGAGTTTCCCCGTGGAAATTTTGGGTCTCTTATGCATATTATCATATCATCTGCAAATAAGATACTTTGACTTCTTCTTTACCAGTTTGTATCTCTTTGATCTCCTTCAGCTGTCTTATTGCTCTAGCTAGAACTTCTTTTGTGTATGGATGATATGTTCTGTAACTATCTGTTAGTTCTATTTGGTTCATAATGTCTGTTCAATCCGTTATTTATCTGTTTAGTTTATGTCTGGATGGCCTGTCTATTATTGAAGTCTCCTGCTATGAGTATGTGAGGGCCAATATGTGATTTAAGCTGTAGTAGTGTTTCTTTTATGAGGTCAGGCGTCCTTGGGTTTGGTACATAGATGTCCTCTTGGTGGACTTTTCTTTTGATGAGTGTGTATCTCTTCTGATTAGATTTGATTTGAAGTGTATGTTATCAGATATTAAAATGGCAACAACAGTTTGTTTCTTAGGTCCATTTGCTTGGAATATCTTTCCCATTCTTTTATCCTGAGGTAATGTCTACCTTTGGTGTTAAGATGTTCTCAGATGCGGCAGAAGGACGGGTCCTGTTTTCCCATCCATTCTGTAAGTCTGTGTTTTTATTGGGGCACTGAGACCATTGATATTGAGAGTTATCAATGAGTAGTGTTGGTTCCTGCTAGTTTATTGCTGTGGCATGGGTTTTTTACTTCCTTCTTTCCCATTTGCTGGTTTAATATTACTTATTATTTATGTTTTCTCGAATGTAGTTAACCTCTATAGGTTGAAGTTTTTCTTCTAGCACCTTCTATAGGGCTGTGTTTGTAGGTAGATACTGCTTCAATTTTGTTTTTATTGTGTAATGTCTTGTTTTTTCACATCTATTGTGACTAGAAGTTTTGCTGGATTTAGTAGTCTGGGCTGGCATCTGTGGCCTGGCATTTGTAGAATATGTCCATTCCTTTCTGGCTTTTTAGAGTCTCCATTGAGAAGTTAGGTGTAATGATAATTGGTATGCCTTTATATAGTACTTGATCTTTTGACCTTGCAGATTTTAATATTCCTTCTTTGTTCTGTACATTTAGTATTTTGATGTCTGTACTGAGGGTAATTTATTTTCTGGTCCCGTCTTTTTAGTGTTCTGTATGCTTCTTTTACCTTAATAGGCATCTTCTTCTTTAGGTTAGGGAGACTTTCTCTTCTATGGTTTTATTGAAAACATTGTATGTGCCTTTGCCCAGGGCTTTTTCTTCCTCCTCTCTTCCTATTATTCTTAGATTTTTATGTTTTCCCTTATTTCCTGGATATTTTGTGGCTGGACTTTTTAAAGACTTAACATTTTCTTTAGACAGAGAGTGAGGAGAGGCCACAACGGTAGTTTGCTAGAGAAATGGGGATGGGACTGGGAGATCCATCTGGAGGAGAGGAGGGAGAGTGAAGACCTGAGCTAGCCTAACGTGGCAGACTTGGCTGGAAGGAACCCGGGCATTATCTCTATAACTTTCTTGATGTTTACTCCACAGAAGCTACACTTATTTAAAGTGCACATCACGTTAAGTTTTTAAAAAGATTTATTTATTTAGGATGTATACAGTGTTCTGCCTGCATGTATGCCTGCAGGCCAGAAGAGGGCACCAGATCTCATTATAGATGGTGTTGAGTCACCACGTGGTTGCTGGGAATTGAACTCAGGACCTCTGAAGAGCAGCCAGCGCTTTTGACTGCTGAGCCATCTCTCCAACTCAAGCTCATTAAGCTTTAATGTATTTGTGCACCTCTAATTTTATCACTCCACTGGAGAGTCCCAAAATTTTAATAAACGTTTGTGAATGTTTCCAGTGTGGCATCTTATCACATAGATGAACTTTTTAACAGTTAACAAGAAGTGTTTACACTGGGCCTATCCACGCCTCTTTTGTGGGTTTAGTGGACTCTATGGGTAGGAAATTTAATAACATTGCAGTGTCCGACTTCCTTAATTCCCCAGCAGTGAATGCCTGTGGACTGGGAATGGCTGGTCCTATTCATGTGGGGTAGGAGTAGTGGAAAGGCTCCGGTGTGCTGAGGGTGACCTTCAACGTATTACAGGTGTGCTCAGGGCGGCCCTCACGGTGTTACAGGTGTGCTCAGGGCGGCCGTCACGGTGTTACAAGTGTGCTCAGGGTGGCTCTCATGGTATTACAGGTGTGCTCAGGGTGGCTCTCATGGTGTTACAGGTGTGCTCAAGGTGGCCGTCACGGTGTTACAGATGTGCTCAGGGCGGCTGTCACGGTGTTACAGATGTGCTCAGGGTGGCCGTCACAGTGTTACAGGTGTGCTCAGGGCGTCTGTCACAGTGTTACAGATGTGCTCAGGGTGGCCCTCACGATGTTATAAGTGTGCTCAGGTGGCCCTCACAGTGTTACAAGTGTGCTGAGGGTGGCTCTCATGGTGTTACAGGTGTGCTCAGGGTGGCCATCACAGTGTTACAGGTGTGCTCAGGGTGGCCGTCACGGTGTTACAGGTGTGCTCAGGGTGGCCGTCACGGTGTTACAGGTGTGCTCAGGGTGGCCGTCACGATGTTACAGGTGTGCTCACGGTGTTACAGATGTGCTCACGGTGTTACAGATGTGCTCAAGGTGTTACAGGTGTGCTCACGGTGTTGAGCAGATAAAAGCTCTAGGGTAGAGCAGAAGATACAAATGCCTGGCATGAGCAAGCTTTGGCCGAAGCAAGAAGATTAAAAAAAAAAAACAACCCAGGCAGCAAGGTGATTAGACCCCAGAGTATCGGTGCCCATGACCAATCTGTAGCCTGAAGGTTGGAGTACAGAATTCATTCCTATGGGATCATGTGGGAAGCAAATTCACCAAAACAGTAGGGAAATTCGAGAAGAAAGCCTGTTTTTCAAACTGGAGTTTAAAAACCTACAGAAGAACCCGTTTCTGTGAGAATGTCTATCTTTCACAAATACAGCAGCTTCTAGCAAAGAGTCCTGAAAATACGCAGCAGGCAGCAGCAGCAGCAGCCTTCTAAAGCCTGACTCCCTTCCCGCTGTACAGCTCAAAGACTGTTTGAATTCACAGCCATTAGAAGGCTGTCTCCAGGCAGAGGCGAGATTTTGGTTTTTCATTTCATTTTCCAGGATGTCTGAAGCATGTCTGAAGCATTCTGGCATTCATTTGAATTGCATTAACATTCAAGAGGGATGTGTGTGAAGGCTTTCAGGGTCTGAAATCATGCCTGTGTTTTGGAACGGAGAAGCTTCGGTGTAAATATCTCAACCCTGAATTTCCTAGGGTAACAATCACCAATGGCAACCCCACCACATGTGGTACAGATGTCAACCCCAAACCGGCTGTTGAATTTAAATCACGATTTCTAATGTCTTTGGCTCGCACATGGGAAATAACACTGCCAAGACCGTAAAATTCCTGTTTATACCATTGTGTATCTTGGTAAAGGCTATGTAAGGGCCTTTGTCCTGTGTGAGGAAAGCACGCCTTTCCTTTGCATCAGACATATATAAAGGGCTGTCTGTTCACTTTGGGCCCTCCCCTTCATTCCTCTCCCATGCCCACTTTCATGATGAGTGACTGTGCGGTCAGTCAGTGGGGCTGTTCATCTTGGAATGTCTGGTGGCCAGCAAGACTTTGTCCTCTCAACAACAGTGTTATCTATGGGAAAATTCTGGAAGTAAAGAACTCTGGGGCTCATGGAGGGAGATAGCATTTATGTATCTCTACCTCAGAGATAAGATCCCCGCAGGAAAGCCTTCACATCTCTGCATCCTCTGGGCTCTCTGAAGAAAGAGTTCCAGGAACCCGGGTTAAAGGATGGTTGAATGGGAGCATGCTTAGGAAGTTAGACACATAGGCCTGCTCTGGAGAGCTCACAACACCTTTGCTAGAGCGGTTTACATCTCACACACTAGTGTTCTCGCTCTCTGTCTCTGTCTCTCTCTGTGTGTCTCTCTGTGTGTCTCTATCTCTCTCTGCCTCTCTCTGTCTCTCTGTGTGTCTCTCTGTGTGTCTCTCTGTGTCTCTATCTCTCTCTGCCTCTCTCTGTCTCTCTGTGTGTCTCTATCTCTCTCTGCCTCGCTCTGTCTCTGTCTGTCTGGGTGTGTGTCCCTCTCTCTTCCTGGGAGGATAAAAAGTTATTGCAGGAACCGTTACATAATCACCTAGTTTCACACACACACAAACACACACAAACACACACACACAAACACACACAAACACACACACACACGAGTAAAGTATTACTTTTCAATCTTTTAAGAAAGCCTCATGTAGTGTAAACTTTCATAACTATTTTTAAAATGGTCAAGCTAAAGAGAGGTTTGCCCAAGGCAAATCTGATACGTGGCAGGGGGGGGGGGTTTAAATCGAGGTCTTTTCCTCCTTCCTCGGGCCTTTTTCCAGCTTCCTGGTCTCTGTGGACACTCCAAGTTAAACACATAAAGTTAGAATTTCAGTGCTCTGATCCACACATAGAGAGAACGTGTGGCATTGTCTTTCTGAGTCTGAGTTATATCACTATATTTTCCTATTCCGTATGTTTTTCTGCACACTTTATCATTTTATTTTCTTTATGGTTGAATAACATTCATTTGTGTGCATTGCCACATTTTCCTTGTCCATTCATTGGTTGATGGACATCGAGGCTGCTTCCATTTTCTTTCTATTATGAATATGGATGAGCAGAAATCTCTGTAGTATGGTGTTAGCCATAGAGGCCGGGTGTTGGTGGTGCACGCCTCTAATCCCAGCACTGGAGAGGATTATAAGGTAGGATGAGACAGGAAGTTGATCTCTGTCAGTCTGAAGATTTCAAGAGGTAAGACTCTTTAGCGACCTGGCTGTTTTTGCTTTTCTGATGTTCAGGTTGAACCCCAATAACTGTCTCTGGGTTTTTATTATTTGTGCTACAGTTGGTGCTCAATGTGGGGCCCAACCCACAACCCTGAGATTAGGAGTCTCATGCTCTACCAACTGAGCCTGCTGAGCATTGTAGCATGAATAATAAAGCCCAGAGATAGATATTGGAGTTCAATCTGAGGATCAGAAAAGCAGAACAGCCAAATCCCTAGAGAGCTCTTACTTCTTTGAAACCTTCAAACTGAAAGAGAGCTAATTCCTGTCTCATCCTGCCTTATATTCCTCTCTAGTGCTGTGATTAAAGGCATGAGGCATGCACCATCACTGCACAGGATCTATGGCTGACTAGTGTGGCTGCTGGGATTAAAGGTGTGTGCCACCACTGGGCCTGTATGGATGACTAGTGTGGCTGTTGGGATTAAAGGTGTGTGCCACCATTGCCTCGTCTGTGTGGATGACTAGTGTGGCTGTTTTGCACTGATCTTCAGGCAAATTTCATTTATTAAAACATGAATAATGTACCACTATATTTTTCCTTTTTTGTCTAAAATAAAAAGGAAGGTTATAATTAATATAAGAAAACTATGTATAATAAGTACAATTGCTATATACAATATATACAGGCAATAAATACATCAACAATGTCCAGTCTGTTTGCATTTGACAAATTCAGGAGAAAATTCTCCATTATCTATCCTGTCTTGGTGAGAAACAGCTGGCTTTCTAAACAGTCACCCAAAGTTCCTCTGAAATGGTGGGGTATCCATCTTCATCTTACAGGCCTAGCCTATCTGACAGACTTTTCTATGAAGCAGGGTTTTTGAAGGACTGCTCTACCTTGTCTGGGCAAGGTTTAGCAGTCACTTTCTTTTGTGTCCTGCTTGTCCCATTAGTTCAGCATACTGTCAGCAGTTGAGGCAAGGGCAATTTTTTTTTTTTTTTTTTTTTTTTTACCCAGTGGCTTCCTTTTGTCACAAAGAAAGAAAACTCCATGTGGAGCTTCTTCAGTTTCTATCATCTTCTCTGAAGTAGACTTGTGCTGCCAGGAGCAGACATGTCATTCTGTATAAAAAAGAAAAAAGAACCTATGTTATTAAGACATCTTAAATGCTATATTCTATAGATTTCTGACGTGTTTGATGATGACCTACTTAAAATATATCTCTATTTGACCTTGAAAACATATCTAATGTGACTGCAGGTTTAAATATAATTTCCTTATTATCCTAAACAGTTGGTAATAATAACTTTCAAGGACTAGAAATTTACATTACATTGTTAAATGAATTGTTTAGGAACAATACTTTAAGCAAGGTTAGAAATGTATGTATGGTATGTTTAAACAAAATTAATCTCAAATTTGTATCAATATATAAAATTTGTATACAATATACAAAAGTCCAATCCAATGTAAAACATTTAAAACCAATAGTTGCTTTCTAGAAGTAGATTCAATAATCTTCTTTTTAAATCTTGTTGTATCTATGTCCTCCCTTTTTTCTTTTCAGCGTATATTCAATAATCTACCCTTTTATCCTATCATATCTATATCTCCCTTTTTCTTTTCAAAACAAGGACCTGGAATCTAATTTCCTTTGTTTTGTTTTGTTTTTCTGACCATTACCAGTAACAACTTATAACCAATTCCCCTAAACAATCATAAATATCTATAACCCATTGAATGACCAAAAACCATTCACCCCACCTCTTAGGAATATGGGTGTCATATTCTTAAATTTACTTACTGCTGTTGGAGGGTGACAGTATCTTTAAAGGATCTTGAAAAGAAAAATTTTGTTTAATTGTCAGGTTCTGGGGGAGGTAGCTATATCTTTTTTTTTTTTTTCCAGTCTCTGAGTAATGGGAAAGTGTTTCAAGTTCTGGCTAGAGCAGTTTGTTAGTCTGGATCATCTAAGCTCGTCACCTTGAAATTGTTCTGAGAGGTTTGTAGTCCAAAGCCAATCTTTAGGTGGTGTTTTTCATCTTAGTGGTGTTATCATAATTCTGGAGGAATTGACATTGTGGGCCCCATACTCCTTTTGGAGACTTCAAAGGTTGCTTTGCTGTTGGGTGTGTTCATGGTTCACTGCAGAAAGCTGATAGACTCAAACCCAAAATCAGAAAGGTAGATGAAACCTTTTTCTAGAATTAGTTAGTTCTCTATATGACCAATGGCTCCTTTGGGTATATGCCCAGGAACGGTTTAACTGGCTCATAGGTAGTATTATTTTAGTGTTTTTTTAAATATTTATTTATTATGTATACAATATTCTGTCCGTGTGCATGTCCGCAGGCCAGAAGAGGGCACCAGACCTCATTACAGATGGTTGTGAGCCACCATGTGGTTGCCAGGAATTGAACTCAGAACCTTTGGAAGAGCAGGCAATGCTCTTAACCACTGAGCCATCTCTCCAGCCCCCTTTAGTGTTTTTTGAGGCATTTCAAGACTTAGTTCCATAATGGCTTCACAATTAACACACTCACTAAAAATGAATAAGGGCTTCCTCCCACCTGCCCCCTTTCCTTCTGACATGGGTGAAATGGAATTTCAAAGTAGTTTTAGTCTCCATTTCCCTAATGGTCAAGGATACTGAGCACTTTAAAAATGTTTGTTCATCAGTTGTATTTCTCCTTCTGAGAATGCTATATTCAGTTGTATAGGCCATTTTTTATTGGGTTTTTTGTTTTCTTGATATTTTACTTTTTATGATTTAATAGTTCTTTGAAAATTTCCTACAATGACATGTTTTGATCATATTCTCTTACCCTCCCCCAATTCTTTCCAGATCCACTCCCACTTCCCCTATCCACTCAAAACACATCAAGACCAATTTGTGATGCCCAAATGTTCTTGGATGTGTGGTCTTCCTCTGGAGGGTGGTCGACTGACCGGGTAATGCCGCTCAGAGAAACTGTATTGTGCACGCTGCCATAACTGCTGTAAATTCATATCAGCAGCTGCCCTGCTGTGTCCAGAGGACACTGTTTTCTTGGAGACACCTACCATTGCTGTTTCTTATACGTTTTCTGTCTCCTCCTCCACAATGAACCCTGAGCCTAGGAAGAAGGGGTGCTGCATATACATTCCATTTAGGCCTGAGAATTCTACAGTCTCTTATTTTCTGCACCTCGACCAGTTGTAGGTCTCTGTGTTAATCACTGTATACTACAAATATGGACTTTTTAGCTAAGGGTTGAGAAATGTGTTGATCTGAAGAGGGGGTGCTGCGAGGAATGCAGTTGAGGTACACATGTCCCTCAGGCAGGTTGCAAGGATTGTCTATTTTTTCCTTGTATATTCTAGACACTAATCCACTATCAGACGTGTCGCTGGCATAGATTTCTTCCTGCTCGTGAGGTGCATCATTACTGAACTGTTTTTGTACAGTGGCTTGGTAATGTCACGAGGTGTCATTTGTTTATTACTAGTCTTACTTCCTGAGTAACCACAGTCCTACTCAGGCAGTCTTTACTGATGATAGACACTGAAGTCTACTCCCTGTATTTTCCTTTCACAGTTCAGATTGTGTGTAGATCTGTAATCTACTTGGGGTTGATTTTTTGTACAGAGTGGGAGACAAGGATCCAGTGCATTCTTCTATGTATAAATGTCAAGATTTCCTAACACTGTTGAAAATACTGCCTTTTTCTTCAATATTTATGTCTGGTAGGTAACTTCAGTATCCACCACCATTGTACATTTGTCTTCATAGTAGTTTGCATTTGAATATGTGCTCAGGTTAGCAATAGAAAGTTGTAACAGAAGTTGGGTATGGTGGTATATACTTTTTTATTTTTGAGGCAGGGTTTCTTTGTGTAGCTTTGGAGTCTGTCCTGGAACTCACTTAGACCAGGCTGGTCTTGAACTCACAGAGATCCACCTGCCTCTGCCTCCCGAGTTCTGGGATTAAAGGTGTGCACCACCACCGCCTGGCAGTAGTATGTACTTTAATCATAGAATTTATGAAACAGAGGCAGCCTGTCCACAAAGCCGGTTCCATGCCAACCAGGGCAAGTGAGACCTTGTCTCCAGCAAACAAACACAAGTTGAAACAGAAATAAGAGTTGTGTTTCTTTGTATATATTAAAGATGAGTGATAACAAAAATGTTCTTTGTCATGTTTAAACTGTAGTATACAAACAATAAATATCCCCATTCTCTCATTATTTTGACAAGCACATTGAAGTCTCACTTTTTGTTGTGTAATGTAATCAATGCTGGAAAAATAGTCATGAACAGATCAGTGTGGTTCTAACCTTCAAAGAGTTTACAGTCTAACGGGAGGTGAGGTGGACAGACAGAGTGTTCCCTGTGGAAGAAGACATCCATGGTCAGCCTCAGATCACTGTGAGGTGAGGTGGACAGACAGTGTTCACTCCAGAAGACATCCATGGTCAGCCTCAGATCACTGTGAGGTGAGGTGGACAGATACAGAGTGTTCCCTGTGGAAGAAGACATCCATGGTCAGCCTCAGATCACTGTGAGGTGAGGTGGACAGACACAGTGGAGTGTTCCCTGTGGAAGAAGACATCCATGGTCAGTCTTATATCACCTCAGTGAGGTGGACAGACACAGTGTTCACTCCAGAAGACATCTATATGGATAGTGCTCGCACTTACTTATTGTTATTGGCTCTGACTCTTTGGAAAGGCTGTGTGGAAAGAAGCCAGCAGCTCTAAAGGAATGGATGTTGGGCTTCAATAGTCTGCAGGGAGCAGATCCTTCCAGTAATCACTAGAGTGAACTCAGAAGTAAATATTAGTTGTTTTTGGATGAAACCTTCCCAGATAACACTTTGATTACTACCTTATCCTGAAACAGGAATAGTCTCATAGAAACCCTGAAATAGCTAGATGTGGATGTGTAGGTCTGTGAACCCAAAACTCCAGAATATCAGGAGTTCAAGGCTATCCTTGGTTACCTAAGTTGAAACTATTTTGCCCTCAACCTCAAAACAAAAACAAAACAAAATAAAAACAAAAAAGAGAAATCTTGAGATATAAAGATATATCTTGTTTTAAACCACTAAGTTTTCAAGGGATTTGTTATACAGTAGATAACCCATACACAAATGTACAATAAAACTACAGACAACACAAAAAGCTATGGAACAAAAAGATGAAATGAAAGATTATAATTTTGTTTCATAACTTAACTCTAGATTTAGGCCTCCCTCACCATGCTGGCTAGTTTTATGCCAACTTGCCACAGGCTAGAATCATTGGAGAGGAGGTAGCCTCAGTTGAGGAAATGGTTTTATAAGATTGAGCTATAGGCAAGTCTATAGGGCATTTTCTTATTTAGTGACTGATGTAGGCAGGCCAAGCCCATTGTGAACTGTGCTACCCATGGGCTAGTGGTCCAGAGTTCTTTAAGAAAGCAGGCTGAGAAAACCATGAGGAGCCAGCCAGCAAGCAGCAGCCCTCTGTGGCCTCTGCATCAGCTCCTGCCTCCAGGTTCCTGCCTTGTTTGAGTTCCTATCCTGACTTTCTTTGATGATGAACAATGATATGGAAGTGTAAGCCAAATAAACTCTTTTATCCCAGCTTGCTTTTGGTCATCAAAGCACAGTAACCCTAAGTAGACAGAAGTTGTTACAGCATTGTGATGCATTGCTGTGGCAGACATGGGTATGCTGTTTGGGGAGGATTGCAGAAGGACATTGGGACTTTGGGTGAGAAAAGCCATTGGATGTTCAAAGCTTGGTGAGATGTTCTGTGGGAGCATGGAAGAAAAGAATGTTGAGAGAAATGCAGATGAGGGAGGCCTGGCTTGTCATGTTCCAGAGGGAAATTAGAGAGTTACTTAAAGACTATCAGGGCCATTGAACATTTGCCATTTTGAAGCAAGAGTCTGTGGTCCTGGTCAGCTGGAACTGAGGAGTCAGCCATATTAACAAGAGACTGGCATCACTGATGTGAGATCTTGGCTTCATGGGTACCATTTATGCTGGTCAGCTGGTGCTGAGAAATTAGTGGTGATTAAGAAGAGACCAACACCTTTGAGGTGAAATCTTTTTTTAAAAAAAAATTATTTATTTATTATGTATGTATACAATATTCTGTCTGTATGTATGCCTGCAGGCCAGAAGAGGGCACCAGACCCCATTACAGATGGTTGTGAGCCACCATGTGGTTGCTGGGAATTGAACTCAGGACCTTTGGAAGAGCAGGCTATGCTCTTAACCACTGAGCCATCTCTCCAGCCCCGAGGTGAAATCTTTGTGGGAGGTATTTCCTTGTGCACATGCACGCTGTGTTGTAGAGGCGGCCAGCCTTGGCAGTCAAACTTGGAAGTGTAGCATTCACCATGGTGATACTGGTTTTGAAGGTATAAAAGAATCATGGGAGCAGCTGAAGCTTGGAAACATCCGGGACCAGGAAGGCCATTGCTGAATATCAGCCTCACTAGCAGTTTTCAAGATTTAATCCCGGGATTAAAGGGATCATGAAGAGAGCCCAGGAGAGGCTATTAGTGAAAGTTCAACCCAGTTGGAGCAGAAGACCCCAGCATTTTAGAGATGTCTGATGTGGGATGCCTCTCTGTATGCTGTGAATATGTTTTATTATCATTGGTTAATAAAGAAACTGATTTGGCCAGTTGTTAGGCAGAATAGAGCCGGGTAGGAAATTCAAACAGAGATACAGGGTGAAAAAGGGCAGAGTCAGGGAGACGCCAGCAGCTGCTGGAGAAGCAAGATGGGAGGTAACAAGCCACAAGCCTCGTGGTAAAATATAGAATAATAGAAGTGGATTGATTTAAGTTGTAAGCGCTAGTTAATAATAAGTCAGAGCTAATAGGCCAAACAGTTTGTAATTAATATGAAGCCTTAGAATGCTTATTCGGGAAGTGGTGGGCAGGAGAGAAACCTCCTGTTACAATGCCAGTACCTAGAACAGCAGCAGCAGTCGAGTAGAGACAGCCAGAGCCTAGAAGACAAGCTGTGTGTGCTGCAGAGGGCAGAGCTGGAGAAGTGACCCAAGCCCCTTGGAGGAGCCCAGATGTTGAGTGAATCCCAGATATTAGACATTGAGTTATTTTCACTGCTGGAATTTTGGTTTTGTTTTGTTCATATTGTAATTGTGCTCTGGGTCTTCCCTCTTGAAGCAGGAAAGTATTTATTTTTGATTTGACAGGAGCCCACAGTTGAGATTTAAAAAATATATATAATTTTTTTAAAATATTTATTTTTAAGACTCTTTATTCTTGACAACTTTATACACGTGTACAATGTACTTGATCCTGTCCCCCCTCCCCCTTCTGCTCCTTCCTCCCATGTGCCTTTCCCAATACCTTTTCTCTCCTTCCTTCCTTTCCACTTTTATGTCCTTTCCTCTTCTTTAGAAAACAACAAAAACAAAAAACAAACAAACAAACAAAACAAAAACAAAAAACACTACATAACCCAATTAATAGATATCAAACTTTAAAAAAGAGATTTTGCAGTTCTACAGCGACTTTGGCTTTTTAAAAGAGACTGAATAGTTTTAAAGAGACAACATTTAAAGTCTTTGAATTGGTAAGACTTACGTTTGAAAAATGTTTTGTATTGTGTTGTGTATATTAATGTGTGATCTTGAGAGGAAAGACTGTGGCTTAGCAGTGATGTTTGTGTGTCGGGAGCCATGGGGTCAATTGTGCTGGCGGTGTTGTGTCCACTCAACACACGCTACAGTCATCAGAGGAGAGGGAGCCCCAGTTGAGAAAATGGCTCCAGAATGGGCTGTAAGCAGAAAAGCCTGTAAGGCATTTTCTTAATTAGTGATTGAAGGGGAGGGCCCAGCCCACTGTGGATGGGGACACTCCTAGGCTGGTGGTCTTGGGTTCTACAAGAAAGCAGGTTGAACAAGTCATAAGGTTAACTGTGAATTTTTAACATGCACAGCATAGATTGAACACTCCCATCCTAAAACAGAACAAGGCATGACAAGGCTTCATCACACCAAAGCAATTCCGAATGCCTCCAGCTGGAACTTGTAATCAGCTGGACTCCCAAAAGCTTAGCTATCCCCCTCCTCCCCAGCTCTGCTGCCCTCGGCACACACAGATTCTCTCCTGGGCTGTCTCGGTTCTGTGCTTTCTGCTCCACTTGGCACATGTCCCACGGTCCGGGCATCACCAATATTATCACCATTGCCACTAGGGCCTCACCATCACAGTTGTCCACAGTGGCCTCTCAGGACCGCGGCTCAGGGATTTTCACCCGGCCACACACTGGCCTCATCTGCTCTGTCCCTCAGTATTGCCCCTTCCATGCCCTCAAAACCTGCACTACATGGATGGCATTACCAATTCTGTTGCCAGCTCAAGATGTACTTGGCCGTTTCGGATGGCAGCTGTGCTAGCTTCTGTGCGTTCACCATGATGGGAGACTTTTCTATCGTCTTCAGCAGAACACCAGGTTTAAAACGACACAGTCGCTGTAGTGGTTACAGCTGCTTTGGTGTCTGGGCTGTCTCTGACAAATCCTTAAGCTTGCCCACATACTTTTACTTTGTCAAATAAACGGATCCATTCATTATCTTTACATTCAGCTCACTCAGGTTCCCAAGATGCAGGCAGAACGAAGCCAGATTCTGACCAGACTATCAAAACAGCCCCTGACAGTTTCTGATCACAATCCTGCTGTCCCCAGCAACCTCACGAGCTAGGCCTCCGCTGCCTGCATCTTTCTCTGCATCATTCTCTTCTAGGCTCCACTTCGGTGGCTCATTAATCTTTGTTTATAGTATTCAGTGGCTTTCCTAGCCCAAGATTCTCTTCCGCATTCTTCCTACAAAACAGTCTGGAGGCGTGGAAGTCACAGGCTCAGGTTTGTTACAGCATGACTTGTTTCTCAATTTCTGTTTGTTTTCCCGTGGCTGTGATAAAATACTCCAACAAAAGCAACTTTTCAGCTCACAATTCCAGGTTACAGCTCCTCAGTTTGGAAAGTCATGGAGACAGGAGGCTGAGACAGCTGGACACTTTGCATCCGTACTTAATAAACAGACAGCAGCTGGGTAGCCGTGGTGGTGCCTGCCTCTAATGCCAGAGCTCGGGAGGAAGAAGCAGGTGGATCTCTGAGTTTGAGGCCAACCTGGTCTACAGAGAGAATTCCAGAAGTCAGGGCTACACAGAGAAACCTTGTCTAGAAAAACCACATATATGTATGTATGTATGTATGTATGTATGTATGTATGTATGTATGTATGTATGTATGTATATATACCACATATATATGTATGTATATTATATATATATGATAGAGATATAGAGAGGGATAGATGACAAATAGACAACAAAGAAGCTTGCATGGTGCTCAGTAAGCTCTCTTTATTTGGTTCAGAGCTCAGCCCTCAAAATGGTGCCACCCACTATCAGTGGATCGATCCACTTTATTCCAGTTTAAAAATCTCCCTCACAAGCATGCTACACACACACACACACACACACACACACACACACACACACACACACACACGAGTTTATGCATGCTTGCAGTAATGAATTCTGTGTGACAGAAGACTGACACATGCCCTCCGCAACGCCTTCTCTGCCCAGCTGGAGCCATAGTCTTTATTGTTATTGTTTTGTTTTTAAGACAGGGTTTCTCTATGTAACAGTTCTGGCTGTTTTGGAACTTGATTTATAGATCAGGTTGGCCTCAAACTCACAGAGATGCGCCTGCCTTTGTCTCCTGAGTGCTGGGATTAAAGGCGTGCGCCACCACTGCCCAGCCCATTAATTTTTTTAAAGAGGAAAGAAAGAATTATAACTATTCCAGTTGCAAAGACTGATATCATGGCACTGTCTATATTTTATGAATTCTTATTTTCTCCGAGACAATACCTTATTTTGGATAGTGTTTATTTCCTTATTCAGGTTCACTGATTCTTTTCTTTATAACGTCTAAACTTGTATTTACTTTATGCTGTGAAATTTTTATTTTAGGATTCCTTACAAGATCTTAATGTCTCCTCATTGTTGTTGAATATTAGTTAAAGATGCATTACATTTGTTTATATATTTATATACTATGGAAAATTTTTTATGATGCAAAGATGTGCAACATTCTTTTATGCTGCATTTGTTTAACTCTATGAAGCTGTGATTCTTTGCCTGACTAATACTCCTGATTGCTCTAATAAAGAGCTGAACGGCCAATAGCAAGGCAGGAGAAAGGACGGGTGGGGCTGACAGGCAGAGAGAATAAACAGGAGGAGAAATCTGGAGAAAAAAGATCAAGGAGCGAGAGAAAAAAAAGGGGGGGCCAACTACTGAGCCACAAAGCCAGACACAGAATAAGAAGGAAGGAAAAGACAAACAGAAACAGGAAAAGGTAAAGGTAAAAGCCCAGAGGCAAAAGGTAGATAGGACAATTTAAGTTAAAAAAAAAAAGTTCCCTAGAAACAAGCCAAGCTAAGACTGGGAATTTAAAAAGAAAGAATAAGCTCCTATGTGATTTCTTTGGGAGCTCCCAAAGAGTCAAAGAACAGAGAGTAAACACCAACCAACCACCCCATTGCCTTCATGCATTTTCCTCTGCATATCTAGATTGTTTCTGAAATTCGGAACTCACCAAGGCCTGGGTCTGAAAAAGCCGGGGTTAAAACCGGTCTTGCTGAACATAGCGGACAATGAGGACTACTGAGACCTCAAGAACAATGACAATAGGTTTTTGATCCTACTGCAGCCTAGGCAGTTTGGATGTTCACCTTACTAGACCTGGATGGAGGTGGGTGGTCCTCGGACTTCCCACAGGGCAGAGAACCCTGATTGCTCTTTGGGCTGACAAGGGAGGGGGACTCGATTGGGGGGGGGGGGAAAGGGGAGACAGCTCTGGGGGGAAGAGACAGAAATCTTAAATAAATAAATAAATAAATAAATAAATAAAACAAAATACCATGATGGGTTGTCTGTGAGACCCAAGTTGAAAACACACACACACACACACACACACACACACAATTAAAGAAAAAGAAATTCTTTTAAGCTTTTTGTCTGATCCCATTGTCTGTGATTTCAGGGTCTTTTTCTACCAGTTTATATTTCTGTACTACGGGACACATTTTTGTGTGTTTTTTTGCCTGTAGATTATAATTTATGTTTTGGATGTTGGATTTAAATTTCATACTACCAAGGGCCAAATGTTATATTATTTTTTAAAATTGTTTTGCTTTATGTCAATAATTTACCTGCAGATTATCTTGATCCTTTCTAAGTGTTCTTCTAGTTTTTTTAAAGGCATATCTGGAGTAAGTCTAGTTTAACCCTGCCGCTAAGGTCTGACCTGCCTGGGATCTGATGAATTCCTCATACAGGTAGCAAAGGATTGTCAGTTCCGGGTGATGGAGCCCTGCATGAGCTTCGGGCACTGTTCAGCTTACCGTGTCTACGCAATTGTTCTTCCACAGCTCATCATTCAGCCTCAAGTTGGTTGTCAGCCAACCTCGCATCTGGGCAGACTTCTGGATCTTTCTCTGCCTAAACTCCATCTTGTTTATCACTATGGTCCGTACCTTCCACAGGAGACCACTAGGCTTCTCTGGGCTTTCTTTTCCAATCAATTCCAGAAAATTGCTTCAGGAAGAAAGCAAGAGCAACTGTATGTAGGGTCTATCCTGTGTTAGACTTTTCTGCTGGACTTTAATGTACCACATTGCCTGTTTTTTCAATATCTAAAAAATGGATGTGGCAGACTGTAATGACTTTTTAAGGGCCACAAACTTACAATTAAGTATTACTTCTTTGAAAATATGTATTGGATTTGTACTTAGTATGTGCTCACATATATCATGACACATGTGTGTGGTAGTCATGCCTTGCATCTGTATATGGTGTGTGCACACATACATCACGGCACATGTGTGGTAGTCAGAAAAGAACTCAAGGTTGTTGGGTCTCTCCTTCCACTGTGGGGGATCCACCTCAGGCTGCCAGGCTCTTCAGCGTGTGCTTCATCTTCTGAGCCACCTTTGTAGCCCTTACAAACAAATTTTCCTTCAGAGACCAGATCATCATATATTCCACATTTTAGCTTAGAAAAAAAAAGGGGGGACTAGTATATCCCACAATGCAGTAGACCTGTAATTTTTAGCTAGGTACTAATAACAGCTGAGCTTGTAGTAAACACAGCAGAGACTGTCTTCAGAGACAACCGCATTCCAAATCCTCTCCTCGGGTTCCTGTCATCTCTCTTAGATCAAAACTTTTTTCCTCAGAAAGTCTAAAATATATTTTTTAAATTACCAGACTTACAGGAAGGAAACATGTCTCCAGTGCTGATAGATTCAGCAGATGGTGGAGACTCTGAGGCAGACAGGAGAGCCATATGGTAGGTCTTTCCGCGTAGTTGCCGAAGACACAGAGATGCTGGGGCAGCACCGCTTTCGAGCGGATTAACTCCTCCTTCTCTGTCAGATGAGAGCATCCCTACCTTTTACCTTTGCTGGACTTGTGAGATGGGAGCATCCCTACCTTTGCTGGACTTGTGAGATGGGAGCATCCCTACCTTTGCTGGACTTGTGAGATGGGAGCATCCCTACCTTTGCTGGACTTGTGAGATGGGAGCATCCCTACCTTTGCTGGACTTGTGAGATGGGAGCATCCCTACCTTTGCCGGACTTAGATTCACTTCAAAGAGGCTGCCACTGCCTCTTGTACATGCACTTCACAAGCATTGTGAATGCGTAAGCCTTGTGATTCATCTACATCCAGAGACTATGCCTTTCAAGTGACTGAGTGTTTTGGAAGAGTTGTGTGCACACACACAAGACAGAGGCGGGGGGGGGGGGGGGTCTGACGGGTGGGAGAGACAGAGACAGAGAGACAGAGAACTCTTCTACTGCGTCATACTCCGTGCTTTCCAGAGTGTGACAGGAGGAACTGTGAAAACCATGCTAGTGTCCACGTGGCACTGGTAGGAGCACCATTCAGTATTTCAGAGTCTGAACAAATAGCTTCTCAATGGCAGCATTTATTCCACTGACTGAACCATACTGAAGGTTTAAATTATATCTTTTCTTCCATATGGAACCACAGCCTATATTTGGCAGTTCATATCTATGAGGAAAGTTATAGCTTCAAGAACACGTGGCCTAATAATAAGCATGTGAAAATCAGGCTGATAGAAGCCTCGTGCTTACTGCAATCTTATCTATTGTTCAATCTAAATTAAATGCCACATCCTATGAGAAGCTGTGATTGACAGTTCTATAAATCAACTAAGCTAGGCTGTGGTACTGGACGTTTTAATCAAACACTAACCCAGATGTTGCTGTAGGTATTTTGTAGTTGTGGATCACATATTAAGACTTTAAATTTACTCTTGATAATGCCAGGAGACCTCATCAAATTCAGAGCAAAAGCTGAAGTTGTTGGTGAAATTTTGCTATAGGCCCGCAGCATTAGCTCCTGCCTGAGTTTCCAGCCTTCTTTCCCTTCCTCCTCCTTTCACTCCAACTTGCCAGACTCCACACTGCATGAGCCAATTTCCTAAAATAAGCCTATGTACACACACACACATACACACACAGAGACACACACAGACATACACAGAGAGAGACACACACAGACACACACACAGGCATACACAGAAATACACACACACAGAGACACAGACACACAGAGAGACACACACAGAAATAAACAGACACACAGGCACACACAGACATACACAGACTCACAGAAACACACAGAGAGACATACATAGACACACAGAGACACAGACACACAGAGACACACAGAGACACACAGACATACACAGACACACAGAGACACACACAGGCACACAGAGAGACATACACTGACACACACAGGCACACACAGACACAGAGAGAGACACACATACAGGCACACACAGACACATACAGAGAGACACACAGACACATACACACAAGCACACACAGACATACACAGACATATGCAGACAGAGAGAGAGAGACACACACAGAGAGAGACACACACAGACACACACAGAGACACACACAGACACAGAGAGAGGCACATACAGAGATACATATACGTGCATGTGAGAGGATTGTTTTTTTGGCAGACTGCAAGGGAACCCTTCGTTGACACCTCATCAAGGGTGGTTTTCCATCCCCTGCTCATCCCTTACCACGCACTACCTCTGTTTTCATGATTTCATGTCTTCTATCCTCAAATATTTCCGATTCTATTTTGAACATACCCACACTTGTTAAGGACAGACTCAGTCAGTGTGATTAAGAGATTTAAAAGTAAGAACTACGTTTGTCTCTGTCAACAGTCAGGAGGGCGAGCAGTCCAGAACAACAGGGCGGCTTTGCTCCAGAAAGCCAGAAAGTGAGACAGGGTCCATATAGCTGTCCTGTCGCCCCCACAAGTGTGGCTTGCGCCTGATGACGGTTGCATGCTTGTCTCTAGATGTGCAAGGGAGGCGGATCCTAAAGTCCTGTACGTGCACATCACCGAGCTACCGCCAGGTCTCCATACTTGTCTTTCAGCTCATGTGGCAACATGACCGGAGAGCTCATTGCAGAGCTCGGATGTTGCTTCACTTCACCAACAGTGCAGCAATTGTTTATCTTTCCACTGTGAGCTTCGCCAGCCTCGCTGCACCGGGCCTTAATGCGTGTGTGAGCTACGGCTCTGTTCTCCTCTCCACTCTTCAGCGTCACGGTAGCTGGCCAGTTGTTAAGAGAAATGATGGCTGCAGGAAAGGCTTCCAGAAGTCCTCAGACTTGCTAAGAAATGAGAGCATGAATTCAGATGGTTTTCATTTCATTCACCTTCCTCCTACCTTCACTCAGAACATCCGTCTCGGAGATCTTATCTTCTCCCGTAACCTGTTCTTCTCCCTGTAAGTACGAGGAGCATCTGCTGGTTGTTAAGATAAACATATAGGCGGTGACAAACTTCAGTATTAAATTCACTGAGATAGATGGGCAAGGCTTAAGGGTGACAGAAGCCCCCTTATGCAAGGGCACCGGTGTAGACCTCCCGAATCATAAACTCAGCGTGTGGGGCCCAGGATTTGTGTTTGGACCAGCCTTTCTGGGAAATTGACTCAAGCAGAAGAATGAGAACTATGGCCCTGGGCAGATGGTGGAAACTCCACCCCCATATCAACAAAGATCTGGAAGATAACATACCAAACAGTTGCTGCATTGTATCATGTCAGATTCAGAGAAGACGCCACAGCCTCTAGTAGAGTCTTGGCTATCCACTCCAGTGTCTAAGGTAATCTCTCTGGATCACATCTCCTGGTTTTCCTTTCTTGTTTCCTTTGGCTCTCTTTTTGACCCCAGACAGAGCCCATTAGTCTCAGACTTGGCTTGGGACTTCTATTGCTTTGTCTGTCTCTTCTGTTTCTCCCTGACCCCCATTTCTGTTTTTACCTTTTGCTTCAAACTCCATAGCTATGGATCAGCTTAGCCATACCTCACACCTCACACTTCTTGGGGAAGAGTTAGACCCCCCCCCAGCTTCTTGTAAGTGAACTCACTAAGCTGGCTGATCAGGTGAATAGTACCCGATGAACAACACAAGACATGCAAAGGCTTCATGGGAAGTATATCGGTGGAAAATTTTTAGCAGTCCCTCAGAAAATTAGACAGTTGTTTCATGAGCCGACATTCTATCCTGTGTGTGTGTGTGTGTGTGTGTGTCTGATATAGTTGAAAGCATAGGCTTTATAACAAAGAGTAGATCCTCAGGATCACACTATGCATAATAAATAAAATATGGAAAAGACTTAAACTACTCAAAACACAGAAAATGGAATATGCGTCTATTAGAACATTATTTATCCATAAAAGATGGAGAAATATTGTCATGTGTTACAGCATGTGTGAACCTTGAAAATATGTGCTAAGCAAAAGAAATTACAAATAGGCCACATACTGAATAATAATTAATTAATTAATTAATTAATGCAAAATCCAGAATAAGCAAAATCAGAGATAAAGAAAATTAGTAACTGCCAAAAGATGGAGAAAAGGAGAGGCAAACTGATGGAGAGGCAAAGGGTTCCTTTTTTGTGGAGGTAATTAGAATGTTCAAGAATTGGATAATGGCCATAATTACACAGTATCATTAGTATACCGAAGCAAATATCTCAAAATAATGAAGCTCATGTTTTATGAAGTGTAGGATAATCACTGCGCTTGAATTCCAAACATCAGCTGGGCTCTTACAACACCAATCATGCATCTATGTGAAGATTACCTGGGATTCTTAGTGGACAATACATCGAGTCTTATGATCTCACTGCTGAGAGAAGAAATGTACTTGCACCAGGCTTTCTCTTTTGGGCCACGAATCAGCTCCCAAATCATGACACAGAGACTTGTTATTTGTTATGAATGCTGGGCCTAGTTTAGGCTCAATCCTGGATAGCCCTTTTAACTTAAATTAGCCTGTTTATCTATCTTTTGCCTCAGGGCTTTTTATTATTTCCTTCTGTATATTGTACTTTTGCCCCTTCTTACGTTTGGCTGACTGGCATTTACCTGACTTCTAGCCCCTGCTGCCTCCCTCATTCTCTCCCCTTTTCTCTCTTTTTCTCTTTTTTTTCTTCAAGCCTAAATTCCTCCTCCTATTTATTCTCTCTGCCTGCCAGCCTCACCTATCCCTTTTCTGCCTAGCTATTGGCTATTCGGCTTTTTTATTTGACCAATCAGGTGCCTTAGGCAGGCAAGGTGAAACAAATGCAACACATCTTTACATAATGAAACATACATCCTTACATCATTGAACATATGCAGTATAAATAAATGTAAACTACTTACATACCTTTACACAGTTAAAGTAATATTCTGCAGCATAAACAAATATAACACATCTTTGCCTAATAAAACAATATTCTAATATTCTTTAATTACAACCGACAGTATCCTAACTCAAGGAGGGAATGTAAGGTGGGATGAGACAGGAACTCACGCTCTTTCATTCTGGAGATTTCACAGAGATAAGAGCTGCTTTTCTTTGCTGATCTTCAGGTAGAACCTCAACATCTGTCTCTGAGTTTTTAGTATTAGCGCTACAATTGCAGCCAATATTTGGGACATAAATTCATTAAAAAGCTGCTTGGCTGTGGCTTTTTAACCGCTGGCACAGGCCAGAGCTCCATGTGGGGCTCCCACCAGAGCTGCCTGTGGGCTGCAGCCTTACCTGGCTAGGTTTTCTTTTCTTTTTTTCCCCAAGCCTCTAAGTGAGTTTGGGATTTTCCTGTTGTAGCCTCTCTGAAACAGTCTCCAGCTGCCATCCAAACTCCAGAAGCACCTGGGCTCAGTCCTGAGGTCAGGACGTACTAACCCTAGACTGGCTGGTTCTGCATTCAGGCAGCCCCAACCACCTGTGCTTTTTCTGAACCCCTGTGCATTTTTCAGAGCCCCTCCCTCTCTCTCCCCACTGTGGAAAATATGTAGCTGCCTTGAAATCCAGTCAGGCTTTTACTGTTCTATATAGCAGCAATAAACCTCACGTCTTCATCAACATCGTCAGGAGATTTGGTAAGACATTTGGGAATTCTTAAAGGGATGAATTAGTCAAAAGAGAGAATTTTTCCTGCATTCAAAAATGGGAAACACCACTACAATGGAAGGATTTGGGTCTCTGTTTAATAATATGCTAGACAGTTTTATTTTTTTATTTATTGTTTTGGTTTTTTGAGACAGGGTTTCTCTGTGGCTTTGGAGCCTGTCCTGGAACTAGCTCTGTAGACCAGGCTGGTCTCGAACTCACAGAGATCCACCTGCCTCTGCCTCCCAAGTGCTGAGATTAAAGGCATGCGCCACCATCACCCGGCTGCTAGACAGTTTTAAAATGGAATGATTAAATGAGAGGATATCTAATTTTTAGATGGGGTTTATGTAATGTCAATTATAAATATTATCAGTTTTATCATCTTTTTTTATCATTAAATCATTCGTTAATCTGAGTGCTAATATACAGGCCCTAGAAAAGCCTAATAAAAACAGGTCACAGACAAAGGAATTTAATAGAGAGCCAATTTCAGCATTGCAGTATAAGAACAGGGTTGAGCAGCCTATGATTTTCAGATAACAAAACTTAATTTTCCAGTAACCTTACAGGAATTGTGAAAAACTAGAGGCTCGGTAAGAACTGAATGGACTCCTGTGCCAATGTTATATTTAGGGAGATTCAAGAAAGCAATAGTCTCATATGGCATGCGTTCACCTTTTGTGAAGCAAATGTTAAACTCACGGTCAGTTTGTAAAAGAATTATTTGTGAAAACTGGATGGAATTGGTTAATGGTGTTTTACAGTCCGGTCCACAATTACAATGGAGTACCTGGTTCAGAGAAGAGACTAAGATTATCGAACAACAGAGTAAAGCTAGAGGTAGGAAAATCTCTCAAGATCAAATTCTTGGAGAAGGAGACTATACTAGTATAGAAAAAGCAAGCTGTATATGATGACCATACCCTGAGTCTATGCCACACAGCAGCTTTGAATGCTTGGGACAGAACTGGAGAAATAGCAAAGAAAATTTTTCTCTTTACTCTTTTTCCTCTCTCTCCCAAGCCTATACACATTTTTTAAACACAGTGTGTGTTGTTTAGAGGTCTTTTATGTCTATAATCTGTCCTATTGTGTATCTGAAATCCTTTTCTGATGAGGAGCATAGTAAAATGGTAAGCAGAGTAGTTTCAGCAACCCTGGATGCTGGCTCCACCTCTCTTGGCCTTTCAATATGGTATAAGTACATTTACTGCTTCTGTGAGCCATGCTCACTGCCCCAGATCCAGAGACATAGCTTGTCTGTGTTGCCATTAAGCAACTTGTAGCAGTCTACCCACAAATCCCATTTAAATGCTCTGTAGCTGGGCCTCCGAAAAGAGCCAGAGCTGTTGATGCCAGTATGAACCAGGAAGCCATCTCATAAAGGAGCTGCACCTCTGCTTGCAGTCAGCAAACAGAGCCTATCTGAAAAAAAAATACGGCTACCAAGAAACTGCGCAGATGTGGATAGAAGGGACTCCCTTATACATTGCTGGTGGGATAGAAATCATTAGTCTAACTGCTATACAGCCAAGTGTGGAAGTTTCAACCAAACCAAGCAAGCAAAAACTGACCGTCCGTCTTCTACATGACCCATGGCCCACTGTACCGCTTTTGGGTATCAAAATGACTCCAAGCCAGTTTTTCACAGAAACATTAATGTTTATTACAGCACTTTTTATGTTATTGAACTATGGAACTACTAGGTATCCGACTACAGAGAAATGGATAAGGAAAATGCAGAACATTTGCACAGTGGAATTTTCATCCTTAAAAAAAAGGCTTGATGTCATGCCATTAGCAGAAAAATGTATGTTACAGATTATCATATTGAACGGTTCCAAATCATCACAGAAAAACAACTATGTATATCTTCTCTCATTTGTGGCTTCTATATTTTACTGAGATACATAAAACTGAATATGTACATATGCCATAATCCTAGAAATAAAGCTCTCTAGGGAGACAAAGGAGATGTATGGTAGGGTGGAGAGGTGAAAAAAAAAAAAAGAGGGGACTGTAGGCTTTGGGGGAAAACTTTCATACACCCTGTAGTCGGAAACCGCTTGTTCGTTTCCGGCTGCCCAGATCACAAAATAATCACTCAGAAACTATATTATTTATAGTAATACTGTTTAACCAAAAGCTTAAGAGTATTTCTGGCTAACTCTTATGTCCTAAACTAACCCATCTCCATTAAGCTGTGCATCACCACAAGATTGTGGCCTACCGGAAAAGTTTCAGTGGGCTCCAGTGGAGGTGTCTGTCCCCAGCAGTGGCTACATGGGTCCTCACCGACTCCACCTTTTTTCTCCCAATATTCAGTTTAGTTTTTCCGCCTAGCTCTATTCTGCTAAGCCTCTGGCTGAAACAGATTTATTAATTAACCAATAAAAGCAACATTTTGACAGAAGGGCTTCCCACACCAACACCCGATATGTACGTAGAAGCATGGCCAGTGATTATCCCTCTGTCCTGTTCTCTGACTAGTTGTAGTGACTTGCTCTGAGTGCAGGCCCTTTCCCTGATGATGGCTGGTATGGCTACTCTACTGTGTTCTTCATTTCATCAGGTCTGTCTGTCTTCTCTAGAATTTCTATTGTATTCTTTCCTTATGCTTTCTGTCTCTCTGATGGAATAATTATTTTTGCATTTTTTTTTTGTCCAGCAATTCACAATCCTCTGTTTCTTTGTACTTCCTTGCTATAAAAATTACCTTGTTCGTTTGGTGGGGTCATGTATGCTCACTTCCTATGACTCTGAACTCCCTCCCTCCTTTCCTCCCTCCCTCCCTCCCTCCTTCCCTCCCTCCTCTCCCTCCCTCCCTCCCTTCCTCCCTTTCCTCCCTCCTTTCTTTTTTGTTAATATTTAAAAGATTTATATATTTCACTTTATGTGTTTGATTGCTTGCCTACATGTATGTTTGTGTACCACATGCATGCTTGGTGCCCATGAAGGTCAGAAGAGGGCATCAAATCCCTGGAACTGGAGTTACAGACACTTGTGAGCTGCCTTCTGGATGATAGGATTTGAACCAGGGTCCTCTACAAGAACAACAAGTGCTCCTAACCCCTGAGCCATATCTGCAGGCCCGTAATTGATTTTTTAAAGAGTTGTTGTTTATATATGTGTATATATTTGTATGTGATAGCCCAAAGCAATGGCGTTAACCAATCATGGACTGGAAAACCTTAGCCTGCAAGCCAAAATAAGCTTTTTATAAAGTTTGTCATTTCAGGTATGTGTTAGAGCAACAGAAAGCTAACCTATCATATAAGATTATGATACAATTTTCAATATCATTATTATCTCTTACCAAGTATAATTCTATACTCTTTTGTTTTGAAAGTTAAAAGTGAAAGTAGCATTTTTCTCCCCTGAGAGGGAGTAAGTGTCAATACCCTTTGTTATGAGGTGGCTTAGTAGATACTCTGTTGTACTCCAGGGGCAAGGAGCTACTATTATCACAGTGTACCACTTCAGTTCTGATTTTCATTGTTTAGTTTTTTTTTAAACAAAGTTTGTCTCTTTCTAGCAAAACCACTGCCCAGAAAGTAAAGGCTGCCAGTTAAATCCTGACTACTATAACTCCAGACCATGACCATCTTGAGAAAAATCCAGGGGTAAATGAGCTTTGTCCTTTGAATTGAAGGGTGACTGCCTGGGGCACCACCGAAAACCCGAGGAGACATTCCCAGTTTTGCAGTTTAGAATCCAGCTCACTGAAGGCAGCGCAAGTTTTCCGTTTTGGAAATGGTCAGAAAATGTACTATTTGGCTATCCTTGGACTTGTCACGGTGCCTTTTGAATAAAATCAGCAATAATTCCTGAAACCTGATCCTACATACAGCACAGGCCAGGCACTGAGAGTCCATGAACTGTAGACCTGGCTGCTCTGCTGATTGCAATTCAGTAAAGTGTGACACGGACCATGGGAGAGAAATAACATCGGCAGTTTAGCTTCAAAGCGTGGGTGTTGCCACACAGCAGCAAGTGACCAGGGTAGGTAAATTACGTGTCCCAGAAGGTCCCATGGGAGTCGTGCTCTTATAGAGCAGGATTGGGCTTTGTAAAGATGATAGTGCTTTATTTATGAAGGGTAGGGGTATTGTGGGTAGCTGAGAAGGAGGGGGCAAGGAGCAGGTTTGAAATTCCCTCTATTAGGATCTGTTAAAAGGATGCTGTTTGAGTAATTTTCTCGTATTATCTGGGTTACCCATGATCCAGCATACTGATACAAGCTTAAAAGTCTTCTCTAGCCATTACTGTGGGAGTGTTTCCCCCCTAAAACGGCCGCTGACTGACACGAGGTGGGGGAAGGGAGCAGTATCACAAAACGAAAGGTTCAGAAAATAAAGCGATGCATTCTGGGGAGCCGGACAGTGGTTGTACTTAATCTTACATTTAAATGTAGATCAGTATAAAATGAGCCTATACGCCATAAAATTTACAGTTAATTTAAACAAAACAATTGTCTCTGTTTTAAAAAGTTCAAGAGTAACACGTTTTGAAAGGGCTACAGCACCCATGCTTCAAAGTGAGCCAAGGGAACGTGGACTTGTGCCAGCTAGACCCCACGGGTACCGAATGAAAGGTTGTTCCAGTGACCGTGATCACCTCAGAGACTGAGACAGGAGGAAATCACCGTTGGACAATGGCAGTAAATAGATTCGGAAAGAAGGGAAAAGGCCTAACATCTGGGCAGTTAAATTCTTAATAACCTGTGTCAGTGCTCAACTGTATTGTCCGTCGGGGGAGGGGGCAGTGAAACCCATTTACATGAGGTGTAGATTGCATCCCCACCCTTAAGCTATTAAGTTCAAAGATGCAGCCTCCCAGGAAACAAAGCCTCCCACGCAGCCTTCCTGGTTCTCCCTCCACTCTGCGCTGGCTGGGTTTTTATGCTGAACACTGGCTTCGGCATTTTGTGAAATCTTCCTCTCAACAGGACATTGATATCTGCGCAGAACAGAAAATTGTCCCCATTTCCAACCTAAAGGCGGCATATTTGCATAAGCTTCTCTTTCACTGAAATCTGTCTTAATCCCCAAAGATTTAATAGTTGAAATGCAAACTCCATTTTCAATAAATAAAAAGTCAGGTGAAGCAAACCTCACCTGGAAAATTTTAACAAATCACTTTTCTTCCTTTAAAAACATGTTGTCTTCTTTAAAGGCTGTATAGTTTCACGTGATCTTTGTACTTTCCCAGGATAAAATATTCAAGTGAAAATGTATATGCAAATGTGTATGTATATGTATATGAAGGGGTTCAGATGCTAACCTCAAAATAGGCTGCTTTGGCATATTGATTATTTGGGGTTAAAAGGAAGTTGAGAACCTCAAGTTCTTGACCTCAAATGCTTTAAATATAGTGTCCACTTTCTCCTTTGGTAAAGGAAAGTTACATTTCTGAAAGAAATTTCCACTAGTAAAGATGTCCATGCCAGGAAGAAAGCTACTTTGGAGTCATCTTTTATCCGGAGCTCTTATCTGCAGAACTGGGAAATTTTATTTATTTTACAGTTTTTTCCTGACCCTCTGTACTTCTCTTCCACCACCCTGCAAAAGCCCCAAACCCATTATCCTCTCTGTAACACAGGTTGGTAGTTGACAATCATCTGGCCACCTCCTTGAGTCTCATATTTTGGTGGAACTCTAATATATATGCATCTAGGTTAAAATGTTTTCTCCTGTTCGTGTTATTTTAAGGCTTGGCCCCAGGACGGACCCACCTGGGTAAAAGGAAACATTCTCTCTCCGTCATACACAGGAGCACAAGGAAGGACTGAGGTCATGAGTTCATTTAAAAGTGCAATGTGACCACTTTACTCTTACTTCCCACCTATCTCTAAATCAGAGATGGTTCTAACATTTTTTATTTTGCATTTGATAGCTCCATTGAGCGGCACCTGCCCTGCTACGTCACTCCGAGGGTAAACTAAAGCGCGGAGAAGTATCAGCTCTACAAGTTGAAGGAGTCTTACAGAAGCTTAGAGGCTGCTTTTGCCTAGTCTCTCTAGCCTGGGCTTTGCAAGGGACAACATTTGTGCCTTCATTTTATGTCTATTTCTTTTGCTGCCCCAAATTTTCTGTCACATTCTTGACCAACTTTGCATGTGGACATGTTGGTTGTTTAACGAGTATTCATCTAAAACTGATAATACTTCTCCTTCCAAGGCTAATGTCCTAGAGTTTCTATTGCGGCGAAGAGACGGCATGACCACAGCAACTCTTTTTTTTTTTTTTAAATTATTTATATACATATATGAATGCTCTGTCTTCTGTAGGTCTGCATAACAGAAGAGGGCATCAGATTCCATTTGGATGGTTCTGAGCCACCATGTGGTTGTTGGGAATTGAACTCAGGACCTCAACTCGACCACAGTCTCACCCAAACTGCTTGTCAATGTATACTTCTTGCCACTTGCTTTGTCCCCGTGTTATCTGGAAGCGCTTGTCAACCCAAAGTCAGGGCTGAGGATGCTGGCCCCTGGTTTCTCCCCAGTATGGCCATGATAGATGTTTATGATGGACAACCTCCTTTTTTCCTTTTCTTTTCTGCCTTTTTCTTTTTTTGTCAGTTGGGACAAGTGGCTAACCTGGTTAACAGTTGACCTACAAAGTTGGCCTGTACCCACAATTCTGGATACAAGCCTGTGACTAATTCAGTTTTTTCCCCCACACTGTAAAAGAATTTACTTTTTGTCCTGAATAGGGCAGTTGAGAGTTGCCACAGTGCCCCAGCTAGTGAAGTGTTAACTGTTGGAACTCCGGTCTGTTGCACGGGATCTCACTGTAAAAGCAGCAAAGGCAAAACCTCCCTTAACATTCATTTGTCACGTGTTTCTCTGTTTACCCCAGCCCCAGTTTCCTTTTGGGTATACTGGAGAAATATACAAGAAATCTATGTCAAAATTCATTGTCATTAGTTGTAGAATTTATAAAAAGAAAATGCAAAAATACCAGATAATCTCAAAGGTTTCTTTCCGTTTTGAAAGCCCTACTATGGGTTGTAATTTTATTTAGTTACTTCTACATTATAACTGATACTTAATTTCTTTTTCGGCAGGCCTCTAGCTCAGAATGGCTTTGAATTTGCTGTGTACCTTGAACTACTGGTCCTCTGCCTCCCACTCCCAGTGCTAAGGACTCCAACTGTGCTTTTCTGTATAATCTTCTCTATACAGGGATGCTTTATCTCTCCAGCTCTTCCACAGTCTACCCAATGGGATGGCCTTTCCTTCTCAAGATAATCAAGATTGTTCGTTAATCAACATAACCGACAATATCAAAACCAATACAATTCTAAAATAATCTCTGTTTTCCTTTGATGTTCATTATTAGAAGCTGTGGAATGAATATATAAAGGATTCAAATGTGAACATTAGACTTTGCATTTCAAGAAGAAATTCAACCTGTATCAGACTAATGTAAGGGTCTAGCATGGACTAGCACCTTCCTACTGTAAGGTCTAGCATGGACTAACACCTTCCTACTGCAAGGGTCTAGCATGGACTAGCACCTTCCTACTGTAGGGTCTAGCATGGACTAGCACCTTCCTCCTGCACCCCTTTCATCTTAAGCCCTTAAACTGAAGTTCCCAGAAAGAAAAGATACACCTGTGCTATGGATTTTCTAAGACTGGACTGACTGGCTGACTAATAAGCACTTCCTGATTATGGAAGGTTGGAATGTTACAGACCTAGACCCAAATTCTAAGGCTATCTTTATCGCCATGTATCACTCAAATGGGTCTGACCTCACATTCTCGGGACTACCATATAGGGTGTAGTAACTTAGTAGACCATATCCATCATCCCGGAAGCTAAACATGTCATCAGATAGCATCTGAAAACTCGAGCAGAGATTTCCTGGCTTTGCTGTAGCATGCTTGCCCGGGGTTTCCATCACTATGTTGAAAGTGTCTTGATTTATGACTGCCTTTCATTCTCTACGTATAAAACATTCACGAACCTGTACATTGGAACATGGTGCCGAGTCTGTGTTCCTAGGCCAGCATCTCAAAACTTGACTCCAGAATAAATTCTTTTTTTTTCAAAGAAGCTTTCTCCAGACAGCCACAGTGGGAGCCATGTGTGTATGTGCCAGCAACCTCCTCTGTGTGTTTCCCTGTTCAGTCCAGGCCTACTGGCCTTTTCTCCAGCAGAGGATGGAATCCATATCCCGGACCCCAGGGTCAGGGTTTTTACTTCTCTCTTTTCCCTGCTGAGAGCAGGCAGAGTCCTGCTCCAAGTAACACATATTTGTGTAAAACAGTGATTTTTTTTCCAACATTAGAGAGGAATTTAACACAGGAGACAAGTCTTGACTCAGAGGATTCCTGGAGGCAGGATCACCCATTTTGGGTCTGAGGTAGAGGTAGAGACAGTGCTGGCTTTTTTGCTTTTCTGATCTCTGGTTGAAGCCCAATGTCTGTCTCTGGGTTTTTATTATTTGTGCAACAAGTACCCATATAATTGTTCACACCTATTCATAACCCCAATTCCAAGGAATCTAATAATGTATGTGATACATACATGCAGGCAGGCAAAATTCCATAAACATAAGGTAAAATAAACCTCAAAATATTATTTCTACACAGTTTTTATATTGCATGGTTCCACTCTCTATAGGTTAGGAACTTCTGTCCCGAAGCAAGGAGCCAAACCCTTCGATTGTTGGGCAGGAAATAGAGAATGTAATTCTCCACCCCCTCAACACTGTGTTGCCTGCAAACGATCTCTCGCAGTCATGGAGAGTCCCCAGAAAAAGACACAATGATCTGTTAACAGTGAAAAAAAAGCCCAAAACAGTGACTATACCCACTCACGAAATCATACTGATTCCTAATGAAGTCCAGATGAACTATAATTTTATGCTCAGATCAAATTAGTACTGTTGGGTTTATTTATATAAGAAACAGCTCCCATCTCTAAGAGAATGAGATCATTTATTCTAGAGCCAAATGGGGGTAACCATGGCAAAGGAACACAGATTTAGGCTACCCCAAATTCCATGTTCCAATATGGTAACAGTTTCATGAAGTTTTTATAGAAGCGGAACAAAAGACTCATAAATCTAGACAGTAAATACACTGGAAACACCAAGTAGGCAGATTCCCGGGAAGTGAGGAAACCTTCGCGATAGGCGTCAGATGTCGTCTGATAACATTCTAGCTTAGTGTTGGTGAAAGCTAGTGGTCACCTGAGTTAATACAACCCCAAAGATTTCATCTAGCATTAGGTCAGATGCAGGTGGGCATGTAATGGCTACTAGGGAGGCTTTCGATAGCCTAAGATAAATTGTAATGAGGCTCTCTGTAGGATAGTCAGGCAGGAGAAAGAAACACATCCTCAGCCTGAAACCAGGGCCAAAAGGTTAAAAGGGACAGTGAAAAGAAACACTCTGCCCCTGACCAACTCAGCACAAAAACCAACCAATCCCTGAGTACAAAATCCAGCCAATCTCTTGAGTTTGTTGAAGCTCAGGGATTGAAATCTGATGAATTTCTACCCTGAAAATCTTCACCCTGGAAAAACTCTGCCCCTAAGAAGCCCTGTACAAGTCCCATGCCTGTTCAATTGGCAGCTGCCTTTTTCTATCCCAGCAGAGGTAGCCATCCTGGATTCCTCCCTCCAAATCTCTCTCTCTCTCTCTCTCTCTCTCTCTCTCTCTCTCTCTCTCTCTCTCTCTCTCTCTCTCTCTCTGTGTGTGGGGGGGAGTAATACTAACCAAAGAAGTGAAAGACTTGTTTGACAAGAACTTTAAGTCTTTGAAAAAAGAAACCGAAGAAGATGCAAGAAAATGGAAAGATCTCTCATGCTCTAGGATAGGTTGGATCAACATAATAAAAATGGCAATCCTACCAAAAGCAATCTAGATTCAATGCAATCCCCATCAAAATCGCAACACAATTCTTCACAGACCTTTAAAGAACAATAATCAGCTTCATATGAGAAAAGAAAAAACCCATGATAGCCAAAACAATCCTATACAATAAAGGAACTTCCGGAAGCATCACCATTCCTGACATCAAGCTCTATTATAGAGCTACAGTAATGAAAACAGCTAGGTATTGGCATAAAAACAGACAGGAGGACTAATGAAATCTAATCAAAGACCCAGATAGTAATTCACATACCTATGAACACCTGATTTTTGACAAAGAAGTTAAAATTATACAATAGACAAAAGAAAGCATCTTCAACAAATGTTGCTGGCATAACTGGATGTCAACATGTAGAAAAATGAAAATAGATCCATATCTACCCCTATGCACAAAACTCAGTCCAGATGAATTAAAGACCTCAATATAAATCCCACCACACTGAACCTTATAAAGAGAATGTGGGAAGTGGCCTTCGATGCGTGGGCGCAGGAAACCACTTCTTAAATACAACACCAGTAGCACTAAGAGCAATAATATATAAATGGGACCTCCTGAAACTTAGAAACTTCTGTAAAGCAAAGGACATAGTCAGTAAGACAAAAAGGCAGCCTTGAGAATGGGAAAAGATCTTCACCAACACCATGTCAGTCAGAGGACTGATCTCCAAAATACACAAAGAACTCAAGAAATTAGACACCAAAGTTCCAAATAATCCAATTACGAAATGGGGTGCAGAACTAAACAGAGTTTTCTCAATATAAGAATCTCAAATGGCCAAAAGACACTTAAGGAAATGTTCAACATACTTAGCCATCAGAGAAATGCAAATCAAAATGTCTTTGAGATACCATATTACACCAGTCTGAATGACTAAGTTCAAAAACACCAATGACAGATTAGTCTGGAGAGGATTTTGAGTAAGGGGAGCACTTCTTCATTGCTGGTGCGAGTGCAAACTTGTACAAGCACTCTGCAAATCAGTATGGTGGTTTCTCAGAAAATTGGGAATCAACCTACCTCAGGACCTAGCAATACCACCCTTGGGCATATACCCAAAAGATGTTCAACCATATTACAAAGATATGTGCTCAGCTGTGTTCATAGCAGCATTATTTGTAATTTTCTGAATCTGGAAACAACCTAGATGCCCCTCAACTGAAGAATGGATAAAGAAAATGTGGTACATTTACACAGTAAATGGAGTACTACTCAGCAGGAAAAAACCATAACATTTTTAAATTTGCATGCAAATGAATGGAACTAGAAGATACCATCCTGAGTGAGGTAACTCAGACCCAGAAAGATGAACATGGTATGTACTCACTCATAAGTGGATGCTAGCTGTAAAGCAAAGGATATTGAGCCTATAGTTCATGATCCTCGAGAAGCTAAGTAACAAGGGGAACCCTAAGAAAAACATATATAGATCTACCTGGAAAGCAGAAATAGACAAGAATGCCTGACAAAATGGGAGCATGAGGGTTGGAGGAGAAGGGAGGGTGGAGGGGGAAGAGAAAGAGCGAAGGGATGGGGTGGAGAATGTGAGGAAACGGGATAGTCGAGATGTCCTAGGACAGAGATGAGAGCAAGGAAAGAGATATTTTGATTGAGGGAGCTGCTCAGGATGTTGATGGCCTCATTCACCTCACCACAGTGGAGGCACTGGAGGATGAGGTCGACCAGGTCCAGCTGTCCTCGAGTGAGGATGCCTGTCACAAAGCACAAAGTAAAGAATTAAACCAAACACACTCTTTACAGAAAGGAAAAATACGCAGAGACCCATTGGTTTGCCCCTTCAAAATAAAACAGATCCACTTCCCATCCCAACAGAGCAGGGGCACTAGGAAGAGTTCAGGCTGAGACAGAAGAGGCCAGCAACGATGTTTGCTTGTTAAATAGCAACACTGTGCCTCTTAAACACTATTCTATTTTGGTTTGGTTTTTCATCTTTTAAAAGTGGGCCTGATGAGATGGCCCAGCTGATGAACTGCTTGGTGAGGAAGCACAGGACCCAAGGTCCAGCCTACAAAGCCAACGTGAAAAACCAGGCACAGCGGCGCACGCCCGTGACCCAGGCTAGCTGAGCAGGAGAGCTCCAAGCTGAGAGAGACCAGAAAGATGGAGAGCAACTGAGAAAGACTCCAGAACTGACCTCTGGCCTCCGCATGCATACACACGTGTAATCGTACACACAAATATGTCAATTTCCACATTCACCAAAGGAAAAAATTTAAATGTTAATTGTAATTTTTCTTCAGCGAGTGTTTTATTGATTTAGATAAGTCTATAAAAACTTGGTACAAATAATCATAAAACTAAATGAGAAAATGTCTATGAAATTATTTTATAAGCTATAAAATATTATAAAACATTACTGTAATTCTTTTATTACTGTCATCAGAATTTAACTGGTCTATTTATAGGTTTCCTGATTTTCAAAATACATTAGTTCATGAGAAAGACAATGAACTTCTTCATGCCAATACCATGACACATAAAAAGCAAAGAACAAACCTACTTGTGCTGCATCTAACAAGACCCAGCTTGACAGGGAATCTGGGGAATTGCCCTAAGTGTACTAAGCAGTAAAACTTTACTATTCCTTGTGAGTTGGGAGAGTCAACGCTGTAACCACCAGAGACTCATGCGCCCGTGTCCAGCACTGCAAGTCCCAGTCGTAAATCAGGCAGCTCTGGCAGGAGATGCGGCTGTGCAGCAGCTTCGCAGGGACTGAAGCAGCCTCTTTCCCAACCTCAGGCAGAAGCAGCAGTGCTACTGGGAACAAGAGGAGGAAGGAGGCTGCTCTGAGCAAATCCACAGATGATCACAGTGGAACAGTTCAAAAGGAAGGACAATTGTTTTTCATGGTGGTGGAGGAGACACAGGACACAGAGAAACAAGAAGTGAGTGACAATAGGCTTTGCATCTGAAATTATGCAAACTAGAAAACAACAGGAAGACGTAGTTAAAGGGCTTAAGATAAAAATAAAAATAACCTAGAATTCAAACTCTCATGATAGAGGATTTAAAATTCATGAAGAAATAGAAAAGTCTTAAATACTTCTAATAAAAGAGTTCTGAATAAAGGAACAAGAACGGACAGAATTGAACGGGGTGGGAGGACCTAAGTAGATAACGGATTTCAGTGCACCCTTCGTGAATCAGAGGATACAGAAACAGAAATTCTGGAAAATACTTGAAAAACACTATCACTGAAAAAAAATCACCAAATAGATTTATTTATTTATTTATTTATTTATTTATTTATTTATTATCATGACTGCTCATATGTAGCCCAGGTGGCTTCGGATACTTTATAGAGGATGGTCTTGAACTTCTGATCTTCTGGTTTCTACCTCTCCTATGCTGGGATTACAGGTATACACAACCATGCCTCTTCCAAATGAGCTCCATCCTCAACCCTACAGCTATAAAACACTTTACCCAATAACAGTGGAACATACATTCTTGTTGAGGACACATAGAACGTGAACCAAGCTAAAGCATGTTCAGAGTAATAAAACATCCTACAGTACATTTCAAAGGTTGGAAATCAGACGACTAGATTAGATCGTCTAACATCAAAGGAATTAGATATAAAAACAGAGAGATACCTAGGAAATCTCCAAATATTGACAAAAATATGTCAGTAAGTGAGATTTATCACTTGAGATTAAACCCTGAGGAACTGGAGAGACGGCTCAGCAATGAAGAGCACACACTGACTGTTCCAGTCCCTGTACCGCACAGTTCACAACTCCCTGCACGTCCCGCTCCAGGGATTCCAACGCCCTCGTCTGGACCCTGTACCGCACTCGCATGTCCACATACGCCCCCCACAAGATTAATATAAAACAAATCTTCAAAGTCCACGAGAAGTGGTTGTTAAATTTTAAAAAATAAAAGTATGAATAAATAAAAAGATAAATAATAAAGAAAAGAAAGCATACGGCACTAACCCGAAGACGCGCACTGCAAAAGTCATCAGGGGAACGGAACGGACAATCCTAGCCATGCGCTCCAGCGGCTGAAGCTGAAAAGACCACTGATGTCAAGTGAGGACGTGGAGCCACCGTTGCTCTCGCTGCTCTTAGACACGCTAAACTGCACAACCACTTTAGAACACCAGCTTTCTTTTAAAGTAGCACAAGGCCCTGAAAATGTCCATTTCGAGGCTTTTCCCAACAACAGTGGAAATATGTGTCCATATAAAGAGGTGGTCATAAAAGTATGGAGCATTTTTGGTGCTTTAGCTAAACCTGAAATAAACCAAATGTCCATCAACAGGTGAAAGAATAACAAAGTATCATGGCGTAGCTATAGAAGGGATGACTATGAGGCACCTTGAAGGGAAACTGACTTACATCTGACAGCAATATGGAAGATTCTGCCGGTTAATGCTGACTGTGAAAACATCTAGACCCAAGAGTATTTACTCTATGGTCACATTTCTGTGGGATTCTATAAAAAGGCAATCTAATCGACAACAAGAGAAATCAAAGCAGTGTTTATCTGCTTTGAGGACGGTGGGTCAACTACAAGGGACTTTGGGAGAACGTTTCAGTGCGATAGAAGTGTTTATTATGTTGTAGTAGCAACCACGGGATTGTATATATTAAACTCACTGAACTTTGATTGCCTTTGAAACTCCATTGCCCTCCCAAGCAAGGAGCCTTGCTGATCCCCTTCCTCCTAAATGGCCCCCTCTGCTTTCATGTCCTATGCAGGAGAGAAAACAAGCCATTTCTACCTCTTCTCCACTGCCTCTCTCAGCCTCTCCTACTTCTCTAACGTGTTCCTTTCCGCCTGTCTTCCTACTTTCATGTATTTCCTCCTCTAGTCTTTCAGTATTCTATATTCAGAATATATGTATAGTTAGTATATATAAAGAATATATTAGAATATATTTATAAAACACATACTATTTGATATTTGATGCATCTTTTCAGCAATTAGTTATGATCATTCATTGAGTAAGTAATAATACTAAAATACAAAGTTTCTCAAAAGTCACACACAAACTTCATAATTTTTAGAGAGACAGACAGACACAGATAAACACACAGAGAGAGCCTGGGGTTTTCAAAACTCAATGAGCCAAAAGATATTAGCTTTAATTTAGGTTATTCTCAGATTTACAGGCTCTATATGGGCACTGTAGGGTAATTCATGTAGATAAACCATCATTACCACTACCACCACCACCACCACCACCACCACCACCACCACCACCACCACCACCACAGAATACGAGTCAGAGCGCATGTGCCTTGGATAGGAAGCTACCCTGTTAAGTATTACAAGCAGGATAATCCATGACCAAATCTGATCTGTGACAATGACCCCCCTTAAGTATTTGGCAGCTAGTTGGGGTGATGAATGGACAGCGGAGAAGCACAGCTGGAAAGATATCTACTTGATGAGGATAAAATAAGGGAGGTCTAGATTAACGTAATGACGGCGAGGCTCGATGGAATAAAATGTTTATGATAGTACATACAGGGCAGAACTGATTAGATTAACTCACTAACACAAGGTGTGAAAGAAGACTCTCAAGAAGAAAAAGAAGGTTTTGATTTGGAGGTTCCATCTAAAGAATTGTAGTGTCTGCTAAAATGGAAGCTAGGAGAAGAAAAGTGGGTTTGGGTGGAGTGCCGGTGGCTGCAGACCTACACGCTATACGAGGCGCTATCGAGCAAATCAGGGACATGTGTAGATGTGCAATCAGGAGATACCTCAGCCTTGGGTAGAGATAGGATAGAGGCTGAGTCCACATTCTGCTGCGATAACTGACTGAACAGATCATAAGCAGTGCACATCTGTTTAGCTGGTAACACGGTAGGAGGACAGGTGGAGACTGCAGGGACAGCAAACTCACCCCTCGGTAACATTCATGAAAGCAGATTCCTTGTGACCTCAGCGGCTCTTGAAGCCTCTGCCTCTTTGCACACTTACAGAGGCAACTGCACATCACCGTGGCTTTCAGGAGTGAAATTCAAACCATAGTGCACAGAAGACTTACAAAGAAACTTCCAATCTGAACACAAGGAGAGAACTGAAAGCACACTCCTGAAGAACGCCATGTCATGAGCAGGCAGAAGACAGGCAAAAAGAAAGCTGTGTTCAGAGTCGTTAGAAATGTTCTTTGAACATGGAGGTAGTCAGCCAGCATCAACAAAGAAATCCACTCATCACAGAGGACACCATTGGAGACCGTTCCATGAGTAGCTCCAAGTGTGCCACAGCCACAGAACACAGTCACGGCACTGAGAGGAAAGTCGGCGTTCACTGTCACATCCATGACTTTGGCCATGGAAGAAAGGGGAACACTTGTTCAGATGCAAAAAGAAAACCCTGACAAGGAAGACTCATTTCTGATGAGGTGGCCTGGGCCTGTTTATGCACTAAGTTCCACGGCAGTAGGAAGGACAGCAAAGCAAAGGTGTCACAGTGACAGTGGTGGCAGACCAGCCTAGGGCTAGCACTAACAGTCTGCCCTTCATGGCACACTCATAATTAGTGGAATGGGGGTGAGGGAGGGCAGGTAAACTCCTTGAAGTGCTAATTACCAGAAGAGAGCCTGTGCTAAAGAGAAGAGCTGATGGTGTTAGCGCATTTAAAGAGCAGAAAGGGCTGGGCAGGCTGTGGTGAGACTGGACAAGCTCTACATCTCAGGACAACAACCAGGGCCCCTCTGGAAACTAACCCAGATCTACACACATGGAGACATGGGATAAGCATAATGCCATAAGGCTTTCTGAATAGAGTACTTACGCTTTTTAGAACACAATATTGGGAGCATGGTACTTCTGCTTCTCAAGAAAACCCTCATCGGGAAGCCTTCTTGTAACAGAGAAGATTTCCTTTACATTCCCAATATTCTTGTGTAACCATAAAAGGAGTAAGAATGGAATGTCTGGGGTAGGGGAAGAAGAGAGGGCGAAAGAGGAAGAGAAGGGGAGAGGGGAGAGGGGAGGAAAACTTGAGGGAATGAGATAGACGAGATGGAGGAAGGACAGAGATGAGAAGAAGGAAAGAGATAATTTGATTGAGGGAGCCAATATGAAGCTAACAAGAAACCTGGCACTAGAGAAATTCCCAGAGATCCACAAGGATGACCCCAGCTAAGACCCCAGCAATAGAGGAGAGGATGCCTGATCTTGACTTGCCCTGTAGTCAGATTGGTGAATATCTTAAACATCACCATAGAACCTTTATCCAGCAACTGATGGAAACAGAGGCAGAGACCCGCAGCAGAGCACTGGGCTGAGCTCCCAAAGTCTAGTTGAAGAGTGGGAGGAGTGAGAATATGATCAAAGAAGTCAAGACCATGATGGTTCACCCACTGAAACAGCTTACCTGAGCTAATGGGAGCTCACCAACTCCAGCCGGACCCGGAAGGAACCAACATAGATCCAAACTAGTTTCTCTGAATGTGAGTGACAGTTGTGTGGCTGGGGTGGACTGCAGGGCCAGGATTTATCCCTACTGCTTGTGCTGGCTTTTTGGAAACTGATTCTCTTTGGTTGGATACCTTGCCCAGCCTAGATATAGTAGGGAGGGCCTTGGACCTTTCCCAAAGCAATGTGCCTCACCCTCCCTGAAGAGCAGATGGGGGTGGGTTTGTGAGACTAAGTGGCCAGAATAGGAGGAGGAGAAGAAATGGGAACTGGGATTAGTGTGTAAAATGAAAAAAGATAGTTTGTTTTCTTTTTTAGAAAAAATAAAATTAATTAAAAAAAACAAATTGGGGTTCAACCCAAAAACCAAACAAGTAGAGGCCAAACCATTAGAGAATGTTGATGGGGTTTCTCTCCCCCAGCTGTGTAGTCCCAAAATAAAATCACACAGAGGTCTATATTAATGATAAATTGATTGGACCATTAGCTCAGACTTCTTATTATCTCTTATAACTTATATTAACCCATTATTCTTATCTATGTTAGCCACATGGCTCAGTACCTTTTTCAGCTGGGTGGATCACATCTTCCTTCTTCTGTGTCTGGGCAGGACTGGGAAGGAATGGGCTTCCTCCTTCCCAGAATTCTCCTGTTCTTATTGACCCACCTCTACTTCCTGTCTGGTTGTCTGGCCTATACTTCCTGCCTGGCTACTGGCCAATCAGCATTTATTTAAAACATAATCGACAGAATATAGGCAATTGTCCTGCACCAATAGAAGTCTTACCTTTACCAAGCTTGGGTGACCACAAACTAAGCAGACTAAATCCCTCTCTCCTCCCATTTTATATTCCCTCTCATGCTGGGATTAAAGGCGTGACTCCCCAGTACTGGGATTAAAGGTGTAAACCACCACCTGGATTTGTTTTTGCATTGATCTTGTGTAGCCCAGGGTTGCCTTCAACTCACAGAGAGCCATCTGACTCTGACTCCCAAATCCTGAGATTAAAGGTGTGTGTCACCATTACCTGACCTCTGGTGGCTTTAGCTTTGCCTCTGGTCTTCAGGCAAGATTTGTTTATCAAAATACAAGTAACATACCACTACACCTTACCTCTTGGGTATGTGGGTGTTGTGTTCTTAAATTTTACTTTCTGCTTTCTGGGGGAGAGGGGATGACAACATCTTTAGAGGATCCTGAAAAGAAAATATTGGGTTAATTGTCAAGTCCTGGGCAAGGCAGCCGTATCATATGTTATGCAGTCTCTGTGGTATGGGAAAGTGTAGGGCTTGTCTCAGGTCCTGGCTAGAGGCTGGATCATCTCAGCTAGCCACCTCAAAACTGTTATGAGCAGTTTGTAGTCCAAAGCTGATCTTTAGATGGTGTTTTTCAGCTTAGTGGTGTTATCATAGTCCTGGAGGAATCGTTGTTGTGGTCCCCTTCCTTCTTTTGGAGACTTCAAAGGTTGCTTTAGGCATGGTCATGGTTCACTGCAGAAAACTGATAGAGACTCAAACCCGAAATCATTTACAGGAAGGTAGATGAAACCTTTTTCTAGAATTACTTAGTACTCTATATGAACAATAACGTCATAACAAAAAGTTTAGAATATATACATATGTGTGTGTATTAATCTTATACCTTAAGAAAAGTGGTTACAATATAAAAGATACAATATAAAACCAAAGGATTATGAGATTGGTGACAATAAAATATTCCTTAGATATTTGTTTTTCTTCTTTCCCATTATCAGGTGACTCTTCTGACATAAGACAGAGACTTTGGATTTCAATTTAATAAACATGCCTGGGTTTAGAGAAGGAGAACACCACACCCCAACTCCAAGCCAGTTTTAATCTTCATTTAGACTGGGACTGCAAAAAAAAAAAAAAACCCTGTTTGCATTATGTGTCCACAGAGAACAGCAGAAACAGACATTTGGGAAGATTTATGAAATTATATCCTGTTGGAAATGTGATATACCAATAGGCCAATTTACTCTGTTCTTTAGGTATTTTCTTCTGGATGGTTTGTCCTTTTCCTTCAGATGTCTTGTTTCTCCAGCGGTCTTCAGATTCCTTAGATGAATACCTTTTGTTAGGAATTTTTCCTAATGTGAGCTCTCTACCAGGCAAATTCCCAATCAAGCCAAATCAAAACGAGCCAAATTAAGAAATATCTAGGTTTAATGGGATTCCTGCACTCTCAGGTGGCCCCAAGGGGGAACAGGGAGGCCTCGAACACGGGATTTTCTTTTGGCAAAATATATCTGATCAAATGAAAATCATTTGTTAGTTTTATTGGTTAGTTTACATTAAATGGCCTAGCTATTTGATGAACTATCATCTCTTCTAATTAAGAAGTGTCTCTTGTTCAAATCAAATCTTTATCAATTTTGATGGTATCCTACCTTTTCTTCTTCTATAGAAATAAAAGCAAAACCCCGTCTTTAACATAACACACATCCTGGTTCCCATTCTGTGGTACATCTTTAAGTTATACCAGCTAATTTAATTGTGTAGTTTTTCTTTACTATCTAATGGCTCTCCACAGCTGTTGTTCCTTTCTCATTAGCATTTAGAAAATTAAAAGTTAATAAAGCATTATGCTTTATTCCTGAGGATATTTATTATTCCTTTTGTTTATCTAACAAATTCTTTAGAATTCAAATTAATCTTTTTCTTTCTTCTCTCTCTCTCTCTCTCTCTCTCTCTCTCTCTCTCTCTCTCTCTCTCTCTCTCTTTTTTTATATTTTTACGGTGTCTCTAAAACGCTTATGCCTGTCCTGGCAATAGCTCTTGAGGACCAGGCGAAATTCGAGAATTCTGAGAATAAGTAAACACTAGCTCCTAAGTACTAGGATTAAAGGCATGTACCACAACCGCCCAGCTTCAAATTGATTTTTCTATAACTGCCTGGCCTTTGGAATTGTGTGTTATACCTGTGATATGCTTTATATTATGATAAGCAAAAAACTGTTTCATTTTCTTAGAGACATATGCTGGAGCATTATTTGTCTTTATTTGTTCAGGTGTACCCATGATGACCGTAACTTCTAGCAAATGTGTAATTACCAAATCAACCTTTTCTGAGCTCAAAGCAGTTGAACGTCCATTGGAAACTGAATAGGTATCAATGGTGTGGTGTACTATAGGAGACAGGCTTGTTGGCTCCCAGCCTCACGGCTAGCTTAAACCTGAAATAATCACACAGAAACTGCATTAATCAAATCACTGCTTGGCCCATTAGCTCTAGCTTCTTATTGGCTAACTCCTACAACTTAGTTTAACCCATTTCTAGTAATCTGTGTATCGCCACAAGGCTGTGGATTACTGGGTAAAATTCCCAGCATCTGTCTTTGGTGGCTCCATGGCATCTCTCTCACTCTGCCCTTTTTTCTCCCAGCATGTAGCCTGCCTTTCTCCACCCGTTCTGTTCTTCCCTTGCCATAGGCTCAAAGCAGTTCTTTATTCATTAACCAATAAAAGCAACACATAGACGGAAGGACCTCCCACACCAGTGTACATATTTTAGTTTTCCAAATTCTGCAAAATGGAACACATCCACCTGCCAGATTTAATTCCTTTAAGTAACCTTTGGGTTACTTCCTGCAGATAGTGGTGTTTAGTTGTATAAAGAATAAGTAGGACATTTCCTTATAATATCCTTGGCTTGTTGCCATGTTACAGAAAGGTTTTTTCAAACCCTTGCTATTGAAATGATATTTTTATGAAATTTTGAGAACTTCAGCACATTTACAACCAATAACTGATCAATTTCTGGATTACTTTGTGCTAGAGGACCTGGCAGAGCCACATAGGATTGGATGTATGTTATGTATATGGGATAATCCCTATTCCTGGTTGTATTTTATAACTGGATAAATAATAAATAATAAAGTTATTTATGTCATCTGATATAAATTTAGTGGTTTCAATATGCAAAACAACTTTTTCTACATATTGTGAATGGTAACTATGTTGAGAAGTTTTTTAATATTGCTTAGAACCATGAGAATTAGCATATAATACTGACTTTTGGGCACAATCATAGGATTTTGATCCTTTTCTCATTTGTATCCTGCCTTTCCTGATTTATTTATTTATTTGCATCAGTATAGAATGTAGGGACTCCAGTTACTGGTGTGTCCTATATGCAAGGAGGGATCCAGTTAGTTTTCTTTATAAGTTGAATTCTCTTGCTTTAGAGATAGTTGTTGTTAATCTCTCCAAAAAAATTACTACAAGCTCTTGGCCAGGGTTCCCTTTCTTCTCATAATTTGTCAATTTCACCATTATTAAAAGGTACTATAATTTCTACTGGATCTACTCTTGCTAATTGACAAAGTCTCAATTTTCCTTTTAGAATTAACTCAGAGACATTTTCTACATAAGTTTTTAACTTTTTATTCAGTTTATGTAGTAAAAAGATATATTCTAAGATGGTATCTTACCTCTGCATTAAAATTCCTATAGGGAAATGTTTGGAGGGTAATATGACCAGAATGCAGTTAAGCTTTGGATCCACACGATCCACCTGTGTCTTCTGTAGTTTCTCTTCAATCAAAGGCAATTCTCTCTGAGCTTCAATTTATAATTCCCTGGGACTATTTAAGTCTTTGTCACCATCTAAGATTTTGTTTAATTAGTTCATAAGATTTTGTCTCAGTACTTCACCGTAGATGGGACATGTTTCCTAGCAATCTTTGGAAGTCAGTAAGAGTCTATAATCAATCTCACCTAATTTACACCTTTTGGGGTCTAATTTTTTGTAAACCTATTTTATAACCTAAGTAATTAATAGAATTTCCTTTTTGAATCTTTTCAGGGGCAATTTGTAATCCCCAACAAGGCAAATTTTTCTTTGCTTCTTCAAATATTTGTTCTAAATTTCAATCAGATAGGAAAATGTCATGCATGTAATGGTAAACTATAGATTCAGGAAATCCCTTACGTATCATTTCCAATGGTTTACTTACAAAATATTGGCACAGGGTGGGGCTATGTAATATTCCCTGTGAGAGAATCTTCTATTGCTATGTCTTAGCAGGCTGAGAATTAGTATAACTAGTCACTGTGAAGGCAATTTTTTTCTTTTTTTTTCTTGTAATGGTATAGTGAAGAAACAATCTTTTAAATCAGTAACTATAAGATGCCATCTGTTAGACAATAGAGAAGGCAAGTGGGTGCCAGACTGTAGAGAGCCCACTGGCTGAATTACCTTATTTACAGCTCTTAGATATGTTATGACTCTCTGTTTTCCAGATTTCTTTTTAACAACAAATACAGAAGAATTCCAAGAGCTGGTTGATTCTTCAATATGCTAAGCATCTAGTTGCTCCTGTACCAGCTGTTCTAAAGCCTGCAGTGTCTCTGTTGTTAAAGGTCATTGTGTAATGACCCATACAGGTTTGTTTGCCAAACATTTTAAAGGTAGAGCTGTTGGTGCCTTTGAAATATCAGCAGCTGTTGTGCCCTGTTCTTGTACAACCTGAATGGTCAGTGACAGTTCTTTATAATAACTTGTAATATTTTTCCAAGAAACATATACTAATTTATAGTTTATTTCTAAGATTGGGGGAATGTTAATCTGAGTATTCCATTGCTGTAATAAATCACATCCCCACAAATTCATTGCTATGTTAACCACATATGGTTTTAATATTCTTCTCTGTCCTTCTGGCCCTATACATTCAGCCCATCTAGCATTCTGCTTTACCTGGGATAAAGTTCCTGTCCCTAAAAACTGAACATTTACATCCTGAAGAGGTTAATTTGGATGCCAAGATTATGATGAAATTATTGTTACATCCGCAACTGTGTCTACCAGATGTTCAATAACAACGTCATTTATTCACATTTTAAACTTCGCTCTTACCAAATCTGTCGCCCAAGTTGTAGAAGATGTGAGGCTGATTGCTGTTGCATAGAACAGTAAAAGCATGAGTGGATTTCAAGGCAGCTACCTATTTTGTCAGAAGCCTAAGAAGAGGGTTAGGGGAGAGCCTGCCAGGTGAGAAAAAAGAAAAACCTAGCTGGTCGGGTAATGACTCCAGTCATGTGTAGCCCCAGCCTATGATGGTGGCCGTAACGTCACAGCAAATGACTTTTTTTCATGCATTTGTACCCCCAAATGCTTGGTGCCGGATGTTGCACGAATAATAAAAGCCCAGAGATAGATTTTGGGGTTCAACCTGAAGATCAGAAAAGCAAAGCACCCAGCCACTGGCTTTTATCTCTATCTCAGACCAAAAATGGGCAATTCTGCCTCCACGAATCCTCAGATTGAGACTTGAGCCCTGTCTCCTCCTGTGTTATATTCCTCTCTAATGTTGGGATTAAAGGCATGCACTACTACTGCTTGGCCTCTATGGATAACTAGTGTGGTTGCTCAGATTAAAGGTGTGTGCAACCACTGCCTGGCCTGTTTGGCTGACTAGGGTGCCTGCTGGGACTAATGGTGTGTGTCACCACTGCCTGATCTGTATGACTGAATAGTCTGACTACTTTGCACTGATCTTCAAGCAAGCTTTATTTATTAAAACACAAATAATATACCACTATAGGTACTCTGTTGCAAGAACAACAAGCACTCTTAAATGATGAGCCATTTCTCCAGCCCCGAAATAGTCTTTTGTTGAGATTAGGATATTTCCTCCTTGTGGGGGCCCACAGATATGGGCCTGTTCTGCTTTGACTAAAGGTCAGGGAGTTTGAGCCTACTCCTTGCTCTTTCAAAGTTATTGACAACAACTGTGGCAATAAACAAGCTATCCTGATCTTTGGGGGTAGTTAATTGGTGTTTTGAGTATTAAGATGGCTCATAGAGGTGGATCTGTTCCACCTTGACCAAAGGTCAGAGAATTCAAGCCTATTCCTGCTCCTTCAAGGAGATCATAGGAAGTTTTTGACCCAGGGAGTGGCTGCCTACAGGATGCTTGGTCTAAGGTATGGTTGTTACACGTCCTGTCTAAACAACGGAGTACTTAACTAAGGATATAGTTATTTGATGTCTCAAGTATTAAAGCAAGTGATTGCTGTTTGTCCTTTGTGCCATTTTAAAGCAGTCCTTCCTTTTTCTTCCCCCCTCACTTTTGGATTGGGGTACATAAGAAAATATGGAAGATAAAGGCGGGCATATTTCAGTATTCATCGAATTTCCCTCCAGATCTTATCCCGTGTTTCTGTCTTTTCTTTCATATGTCTGTTTTCTACCTGCCATGTCTCAATCGACATGCTTTCCTCTGAGCATGGACGAATAAGCCGGGCAGGACCTGACTGATGTTGTCGCCTGGATGCAGGCTATGACGCCTACTCTAAGTCACTCCGCATTGTTTAAAGTGATGATTTCCCAAGCTACACATTGCCCCGGCAGATTCTATTTCACAAATGCTTTTGCCATCATTTCGAGGACGGAGACTAACTCTCCAATTGGGTGGACACATGAGTGGTACCATCTACCCAGAACTGAGCACACAGCAGATGGACAGATGACATCACTGGGAGAGGAAGAGGGACTGTAGAGGCACATAGGTGCAACAGAGCTGAATCAGGGAATCCATGCCCAAGAACTCATCAACCATACCAGACCAAGGAAACGGAGTAACTCTCACCTGAACCACACAGACATGAACACCTATAGCACCGCCATGGTGATGATTCTCACTAGCCTTGTCACCCACCCAACCACCCTGGTTCAGCAAAGCTAGAAAGAGAATTGTCTGTTCCAGAGGCTTCAGCTTGGCTCCATCCCTGCTGTTGAAACAGCCTACTTCATTGCTGACTGCTCCCTGTTTGCTTATGTGGACCTGCTGGCCATCTGTTGGTCCATTCCTTCATCTGGACCTACTCCTGCTCTTGCTGGACTCTGAGCTTTGCTTTCAATCCTGTGGCCTTCTGTGGTGTGACTCACTGTCACTATAGCCTTTCTCAGGCTCCGTTTTGTCTTTGGCTTCTCTGACCCGTCTGAAAGTCTCTAAAATGCCTTGCCTTTATATAAAAAGCCATTCTGCAGTCTTTGCACCATATATAGAGATATTCAGTGTGCTGTGTAATGTGTGACCTGAGAATGTTAAAGTAAGGGACACAGCAGTGGTTTACTCCTGAAGGGAGTGAACACATGATTACCCTTTAGAAGTTGAGGTGTATTAGAAGACAGGGCTTTAAGACAATGATCTGATCTTCTGCTGGGAGAGCAATCAGAAACAGTATGTTAAAAATAGTGTAACAGGGCCTTAAAGGGAAAGAGAGGCTTCCCTGTAAAACCTGGGGAGAAGCTTCATCAAGATGGGGATGGACAGCTGCCATGAAAGGAATGGCAAGAGAGGTGGGGAGGCCCAAGAGACTTCAGAGAACTCTTATGAACAAATCTGGCATTTATAAATTTTCAGGGGCAGGGGACTTTTATAGTGTAATTTAGTTTGGGATAGCACGGAGGAGCATAAGTTAGCCAAAGTACAGTGGAGAGAGTTCTGATTTCTTCAGGCTTCAAGGTCTGATTTCCTAGCGTGATCACCATCTTAAAGGGGTAAGCTGTAACTTACCCTAGCTATTAAGATTAGAATTCTCCTTGGCTGGAGGTGGGTGGATCCAGGATAGCTGGGGTGTTTGGGCAAATTGTCAATGAAAGTGCCATGCCTTGTCAATAACCTTGACACTGAGGGATGACCAGCGGTGTTCATGCTTCTCAGGGGAGCACTTCCCACACCTTCACCGGCCCCAGACACAAAGAGAAAAAGACAATGCACTATGTTCTCATGGAAAACAGACCACCTCAGAACCACATTCCTCTTTTAGTATCATGTTTCTAATAATTTTAGATCCCAAACATTAACACTGGTATTTATTGACCACCAAATTATCAGCAAAATATGAACCAACCTTTAAAGATTAAAAACTATAAACAACTCATTTAAGTAATGAGATCCTTCTGAAATAGATCCACTGGGCTTTCCTCATCTATGTAATATTACTTTATAACATTTTCCATCTTTATTTTTTTTAACTGAATTAAAAAAAGTCAAATTACAATCTGTTGGGGCAAACTGATTTTCTGAAGGTACTAGATGATTAGCTAGCAATAGGAGCTGAGACACATTCACTTGAATATACTTTTATTTAGATCAACACTTACAGCATGATAGACTTTCACAAATTACTACCATGAAGCACATAATATTTAAAATATGTTGCTGTTCACAACTTGAGTATAGCATTATTACTGTTTGGTACTAGGCTCAAAGACGACATTTTGATTCCTCAGCTTTGGGATGTTTACTGACGTCAATGTGATTGTCTAGTCATGCAGAGGAGAGAAATTCAAAAGCAGTTTCCTTTTCTTCTGCCAGTTCCTTTGCAGTCAGGTCCATTTTCTCACGCGAGAAGTCATTAATAGGGAGGCCTTCAACAAACTTCCAGGACTTATTCTGTTAAGACAACAATTGCAAGAGATTCAGTTAGTGACCTTTCAAAAGCGACCAGCCTAGCTTGAAACGGTGTCTCAAAGTACACCCGTTTTAAAGTCTAACTTGAAGAGCTAGTCAGACAGCAGAGGCCACTTTTTAAAGTCACACTGGGGATGAAACCCAGCCAGAGCCTCCTGCATGCTAGGCAAGAGGTCTTCCAGAGTGCATGGCCTAGAACCCAAGTCATGATTATTAATGAACCAAAAGCACTTTAATGTGGGGAAGCAAATCTACCCCATACAAATGAGTATTCATGACATGTGCACCGCCATGTCAGGGACCCCAGTGCCTCCAACCCACTGGAATAGCAAGGCCTTCCTCTGTTCCTGGTGCTGATATGGACAATGTATGCACAAAGTATCAGCCACAGCAGCCACAGCTTCCTCTCCTGCATGATTGCTCCCTCCAGAAGCCACCACATTACAGTCCACTTCCTGTTCAGCTGTACGTAATAATAAAGGGTGCGTTTCTGGGATACTAATGGTGCAACTTCATCATAGTTATAATGAACTATACCATGATTATAACAAAAAACAGTGTTCAGTACTCTGGGTTTATGAGAAAATAAGATCCTATTTATGAGTACAATAACAGAGTTATTGTAATAACAAAGTGTTTAGCAGCAAGAGCTGAATCTTGCTTTCAGATTAGTTTCAGGATTTAATTAACGACTTGGCATTAGAAAGGAGTGTCTACTTTAGGGATATATATCTATCCTATAAATATATAATGTGTGTGCGTGCACTTGCACATGCACGCGTCCCTCTTTCACAGCACCCCACCTTGATCACGACAGGGAACGAGTAGAGAAGATCATCGGGAACACCATAGGAGTTGCCGTCAGAGATAACGCCCATCGACACGAACTCTCCCTGAAAAAGATTTACACTATCATGGATCACAGGGATTGGTTTACACAGTGAACCATCAAACTACACTGAAAACGAGAGACTTCCTTGACTGCCTGCACAGCTGCGTGCGAGGAGCTAGCGCAATGCTGGCTCACACACCCCACCTTGTCCCCTCCTCCGGATCCTGTGCAGAGCACGCCACGGCTTTACCACTCTTTAAGATTAAACATTTTTATTTATGGGTATGTGTGTATCTGTGCATGCACATGTGTGCGCAGATCCCTTGGAGCTGAAGTTATGGGTGGTCGTGAGCTACCTGACACGGGATCTGGGAAGGAACTTGGGTCCTCTCTATAGAGAAGGAAGCACTCCTAACTGCTGAGCCGTCATCTCTCCATCCCCAAACACCATCCTGATTTTATAGTCGAGAATGCGATAGCCCAATCCATTTTAAGAAGAATGGCTTATCACATATAACTGCCTTTAACTTGTAATATCCTGTGTGATAAATGTCATGTAGCAGCTGAAAACACAGCTTAGAAAGGTTCATAGCATTCCCGGGCTCCTGGGCAATCAAGGAAATGAACTGAACTGGCTTAATTGATCTTTTCACATTTTAGCACTAAGGAACAAAACTGGAAGAATGGCCTGTACACACGACAACCCTCACCTCTGGGGTCCCAAACCAGATGTCTCTGATGTGGTCAGAGATGGCTTTTGCGGCAGACATGGCGCTGGACAGCTTCCGAGCCTTGATGACGGCTGCACCGCGCTGTTGCACAGTCTGGGGGAGGGTACAGAGACAGTGTTACCTAAGCATGACAGCAAAATTCCCATCCGCGCCACAATGTTGCCGCCCCCATAGCTCACTGGGTTTCCTACAATGCTAATCTTATTGTCCTAATTCAGTTAACAGCCCTTTTAAAAAACAAAAGTAGAAATTTCTATAGAACATGTGACAAACTAAACACAGAATAGCTCTTGCTATAAGCAAAACTAGATGGTTCAGTTTTTCTGATGAGGACAATAATCTCGACTGTTACACAACAGGTCAGATCAGATGGTGATAACTGAACATAGACAGTCTGCAGAGCAGACTGTGACATACAGTTGTCCTCCAGGGTCGCTCAAGGACACTCAGCTAGCAGTGTGGTTTGTCTGTCTGACTGTTCCGATGGCCCAGGCTCTTCTTACCGTGATGAACTCTCCCTTGAGCCAGCTGTCATCCTTCAGGGCTTCATACACACCAACTTCCTTTCCTTGCAACTTCACCTTGGCATGATTGACATCTGGATACTGAGTCGACGAGTGATTTCCCCAGATAATGACGTTCTTTACATCATCAGCAGTTACACCGAGTTTAAGAGCAATCTAGTTCAATTAAAAACAAACACATCAGTCAGACAATTGATTTTTATTGCAAATTGTGACTTGTTTGAAGACGGAGGCCCTTAAGTAAAGGAAAAAAGCTTCTGAAATGTTAAACAAATTCAAGCTACACGGAATTCAAAAAAGGCAAATTTTATTGCTCAGCAACATCCTAAAGCACTTAAAAGTGTCAACAGCTACGAGCTTGAAGTATTACAGTGTAGAATATCTGAGAGCAGAGAGCATCCTGTAATTCGTGATTAGATTATCAGCACAGTCAGTTTAAAAACATTGATCGACAGGTCATCAGATTCTTAATACATAAATATGAGCTGTTTTATTACTGTGTATATGGGAGGCTACCTTATCAACTAGGGTCAGATACTTTAGGTATATTCATCCTATTTTGATGAATTTTTGTTACATGTAATATATAAATTAATTTTTAATTAATCTTAGAGATACGGGTATAAGAAAGGGACTCACATTACCAAACTGTGGCTGTCCCTATTTTATAGACTTGGGAACTAAATTGAGAAGGCTTCAGATGTGACTTACGACAGAACAGTCACATCATAGAACCACTGAAATTAATACATACGAAGGACAACAGTTCTTGCTTCCTTAGGCGAACTTTCAAGTCTGTCATGTAGATCTGTTAAATCCTTGTAACTCTCTTCTCCTGAAGAGCAGTGCTCTGTCAAATCATCTTGTGTGTACGTACACACCATGCACGTACACACCTAGTGTTGGGTTTCACATACACAGGAGAGTTCAGAGGTGACAAATCAGGCAGGAGGAAACTAAAGCTTTCGTTTTTGAATAAATCATGGAGGACTTTTCATGATTCATGGAAGAAAATTTTACTTTGGGTTTAACTACTTCTCATTAAAATGCTTCTTGAGAAGCTTCTATCGGCTTGAACTGTGCAAGACAGACAGATGGACAGACTGAAACTGCCCAGCCAAGGGCTTGTGAGTGACCAGAACTCCACTCCTGGCTCATTCATGACTTTTGCCCCAACAAGGGAATCTGTGTCACACACTGGGACAAAGTGCCATTCTGTGACGGGAAGAATCGTCCAACTTCTGTGTCTGCTAGGGCGGATCATGGAGGAGGCTTATCGGTGCCATTTCACCTCCTTCTCTGTAGGAGCTAAGTAAGGCGGCCCACATCTACCACTGCAGCACCCTTCTCTTCCTTCATGTCTAGCTTGTCCTCTACTCTGGTCCTGTCCCTTCCCAGCCACCACACTGCCTACAGCCCAAAGCATCTCACCAAATATTTAATAACTGTCTAAATTAACTGGGAAGTTGAAGAAGATATTTATGGTACGAGTCTTTCAACTTTAGGCTATATAGCTCTTAATAATAAAAACAGTAACAGCAGCAAATCTTTACTGTGTTTTATTATGCAACAGTATCATGGTAAGACAGTAAAATGCACTTAGTTTACTTAACACCACTGAATAGAACATATCCAAGTGTTTAGTTTATATTCAGGTCAATCCAGAAGCTCCATCATGAGTTAGCTCTGTGACTTTGGGCAGGCTCCCTGATCTCTCTGGGTCTCAGGTTTCTTATCCACAAAACAAGTACAATAATTCTTGTGTGCACAGTCACCACAAGAATTAAAAGCTACATATAAAGCATTAATCTTGTAGTAAAGTTAACAAATGCAAATCAGTTTATCTTTGAGTGGATATTCCAGAGTTGAAAGAGTCAACTCTCAGTGTAAGACAGTTTTTTAAAAAAAAATTTTTAACTATAAACTAGTATCATTTTTTTAAGAGGTTGCATTTATTTCTTTTTTAAAGATGTTGAAAAATAAACCCATGTCTGTGTAAGTCCCCAACCCTTCTTTCTCCAAGCTTCTTGGGGGTGGACAAAGTGGGCCCCCTACAGATGCTCAGTATTCTTCCTACCAGGTCTCTGCTGTCACCAAATATATATATTTATATTCCAACAAAAATGTCCCCTTCCTCCTCTCCTCCCAGTCTTTGCCCTCTGCTCCCATCCACACCTCCTCCTCCCATGGATATCAGCCTGCCATGGTATCTCTTCTGTTAAGGCTAGGTGAGGCAATTTGGTAGGAGGAAAGGGTCCCAAAAGCAAGCATTAGAGTCAGAGAACACCTGCTCTCACCGTTAGGTGAATCATAAGATGATCATGTTACACAACTGTCACATATGTGCAGAGGGCCTAGGTCAGTCCATGCAGGCTCCCTGGTTGTCTGTTCAGTCTCTGTGAGCCCCAGGAGCCCAGGTTAGTTGATTCCTTGAGTTTTCTTGTGGTACCCTTGGCCCCTCTGGACCCTAAAATCCTTCCTCTTCCTTAGGATTCCCCAAGCTCTGCCAAATGTTTGGCTGTTTCCCTCAGTTGCTGGGTGAAGCCTCTCTGATTACACTGGGCTAGGCAGCAATTGGTTCTCACTGGTGGGACCTGCCTTATAACTAATTTTTAACTACTCTATCAAGGCAACATTAGTAACTGTACTGAATTATAACTGGTATGCACACACAGATACATAAAATTGGTTCACAATTAGTTACTGAAGACAAAACTAAGGAGGTAGGCCAGCGTCTAGTCAACAAACGCACAAACCAACATTTAATTATTTTAAAATTGAGAGAAGAAAAAGGTTTCAAAACCTAAATCTTTACATTTTAAAAGTCATTTTTCTTACCTGAGATTTTGCTCGGTTGTGGTCCAAGCGAGTCAGGCAACTGAAGTTCTCCTTGGGGATTGATGGGGCTGACTTGGAGGCCGTCAGGCAGTTTGTGTTCGCTGGGTTCCCCACAACAATGACCTTAGTGAGTAGGAGGCACAAAGACTCAGACCACACACCCGTCTTATAACTGGACTCCATGTCTAACAGGCTCCTATATATCATATTTCTATGACATGCAAGTCAGTTTCCAGCTGGCCATATCCACAATCCAAGGGAGACATCTTTATGCTTTACTATGGAGACAGATCATTCATCCATTTACCACAAAAATCAAGAAATCTAAAGTCTCATCTCAGAATTTGAGTCTCTCATAAATTTCTGTTTTTGATTTTTGAGACAGGTCTAGCTCTGCCTATCTTCAAATTCAGAGATCCACCTGCCTCAGCCTCCCGAGTACTGGGATTAAAGATATTTCTTAAACTGGGTCCAATCCTAAGAATCACCTGGGCTATTTGCTAAAATACAGATTATCTTCACTTCACACTCCTCTAAATCTAACGAGTCAAACAGACACACACGTCTCTTTTTAACCCGCGTGTACCAACTGCCTCCGAGTATCCCAGTGTGTGAATACTTTCCCCAACAAAGACTTTTGCAGAGGTGGCATTGCATGTAAACAGAACCACAAATCCTGAGCAGGCCGGATTTTGCCAGTCTAAAACCTCTGTAATCTTTTAGCAAGAGGCCTGTGCGCTCCTAATTCTTGTTAATGATTACAGAGAAAGGACAGCTATTCAAGATGAAATCTACAGAAAGCAAATATGTAGACAAGAATGAAGTATTATATAAATGGGTCACTCGTGAAGAGCGATTTTGGAGCCAGGTGGTGGTGGCACATGACTTTAATCCTAGCACTCAGGAGGCAGAAGCGGATGGATCTCTGTGAGTTTGAGGCCAACCTGGTCTACAGAGCAAGTTCCAGGACAGCCAGGACTGTTACACAGAGAAACCCTGTCTTGAAAAACAAAACAAAAGCAACAAAAAAACAAACAAACGAAAAAGAAAAAACACCCCATCAAATATGCTGCTAGTCACCTTCACGGATTTCTTGGCGTATTTGTCCAAGGCAGCACCCTGGGCCTTGAAGATTTTCACGTTTGCTTTCAGGAGGTCCTTCCTCTCCATGCCTTCTCTCCTCGGCATGGAGCCCACAAGGACAGCCACGTCGAGGTCTTTGAAGGCAACCTCCTCTTTGTCTGTGGCAATGATATCTGTGAACACGGCAAAGCGCATACAGACTGACTTAAATGCCCACGTTTCCCGCTTCATATTAATGCACTTATTCTTGTAAACTATGGTAAATAGTTATCTTTATAGTTCACATTTATATACTTTTCAGAGCCCTTTAAAAAAAAGATAATATATTCATTTAGCTTCCCAAGAACACAGGAGAAAGTCAATAATATTTTGTATTTCTTACATCAATAATTACCTCAATTAAAAGAGCTCTATAGTTTTTATCATTTACATAATTATATATGATGCAGAGTCTTTGGAAGCAGCATTTTTTTTTTCATTTATTACCATAGATAACACAAAAGAGAAACCAATTCACCAAGCTTTTAGAATGCAATTACTTCAAGGTTTAAGATATCAACTACAAATTGAAAATGTTTACTGGGGCATACTGTACCAGGGATAATGCTAAGGATTATATTCTATCAAATGTAATCTTCACATTTCACAGATGAAGAACTCAGGCATAAGGAAATGCTGCCACTGATAAGATAGGGAGAGCGGTCCAGAGTTCAGCTAGAACGCCACAGTGTCAATCTGACAAACACATAGGACTTGGTTTTTTGACCAAGGAACATGCAATGGTGCTGAGTGTAATAAAAAGGCCACGGCCGAGAGTCAGAATTTCTCTACATTAAGTCTTAGGCCACTAAACACGTCAGTCAGGTTGCTGAGTCCCTAAATGGAGGAACATCAGAAGAAAAAAAAAGTGCCATCTTCCTTTTCCAGCCACACAACTGAATGATTTAGATAGGGAATCTCTCTCCTAAGAAATGCCTGACTAGACAGAGCTTATGTTTCCTTCAAGGTGCACAATACTGCAGATAATCCCCCTCTCAATCCCTGCGCTTGGCAGACGAAAGGGGACATATGAGAGGGACCAGCTAAGGCCTAGAGCAGGGGAGAACATCCTTTGGAGTGGAAGCTCTCCTGTTACAGGAGGCTACTACTCTAAACAGACTAAAGTAACAACACGATGCAAGCAACCTGGAGGGATAGCCCTCGGGCATATTATACCTACGGTAGAGGGGGAGGGGGAACGGCCTGACTTGCCACAGACTGCCTCTTGCTTTTGCACCTATTTGTTCTTGGTATCCATGTTAAAATGTGGTGTGGTTCAAAAACAACAAAAAGTACTTTTGTGAAACAATCTGACTGATGATCTTTAATAGCCTAAGAAGTTAATCTGTTTCCTCTGACCTCCCGACTCACCTTTCAGGAGGGGAAGGGCACAGTCTTGCAGTTCCATCAGGACGCCGTCCAGAACCCCCATCATGGGGGTGATGTCCAGCAGCACAAGGATGATAGGCTGCAAAGAGCAAGACAGCAGTGTTGGTGTTGGTCCGGCACTCGCTCTCACGCAAAGCCATGCCCTAGTTTTTGTTTGAATATATTTAGCTTCCACTGATTAGTCATAGTTATGGAAGGGAGATGCCAGAGCTTGCTTTTATTAGCGGTTATAGGTATGATTTCATTTTAGAACAACTACAATATCTGACATGAAGGGAAAACTCAACTATCTGTAGTTCAAAAGAAAGGATCAATACTTAACATCCCTGGAGAGAAGGCAGATTCAACAACTCTCTCCTGGGACTCCCCCTCGCCCACTGTTCCTCTCAGCAGTGACACTGACTGTCACCTGCTAGCTGCACTAAGTGGAGTAAGCATCAGGTGGGAGAACTCTGATCTCGCTGATTTCAGTGCCTGCAGGGTAACCTATAAACATCTTACTAGCTTCTACACAGACAAGGGCTTATTGCAGTGTTGGGACTGCCGACTCTCTTCGTTCATCGTTTGTAGCTACACACAGAATACTACAATGCCGAGGTTTACAGACAGGCCCTACCTGGTCTTTACCAAAGACAGACCCATTTCCAATACTGTACAACAGTGAGTACGCAATCTGACCAGCTGCTCCAGTCACGAGGACTCTGATTGGCTCCGACTGCAACGAGAAAGACCCAGTCACAGCTTATTAAAGTGTTAATAAGGCAACACGTGCTTTAAGAGCAAGTATGAGGTTGTCAAGTCTTCTCCTGACTAGCTGAGTAGGAGCTAACTTACAGGCTTGTTTTCAGCAAAGGCAGCACGTACAAATGAACCATGCACTTACCAAGTGTGTCCTTCGCTGGCACACTTGGGAAAAGCACTGAGTTGGATTACTTATTACTTATGCAACTGTGTCCATCTTTGGGGGACATTTTGCCAAAAACTAGGCCCACAATGTCACATCCATATTATGAGGTGATTCAAACCCTTGCAGGTCAGAGGAGCCTTACCTCTTTATCATACAAATTCCGACTCGCACCTCATCAGAATCCTGCACAGTAGAAGGTGTAGCACCGACAAAAACTTTCCCTTTAAACCAAAAAGGTTTAATAAAACAATCCTGTTTTGACTTAATTAACCAAAGATCAAAAACAAGCCTGTACTTATTTAGAGGTAGGGTCTCCCTCTGTAGATCCGGCTGGCCTCAAACTTACAGAGACATCAAAGGAGTGTACCACTATGCTCAGTGGTAAGCCTTTATTTTAAAAACTATATTTATTTAAAGTATATGGGGTGGTGTACACATGACACAGCACTGGAGGGGTTGGTTTGTTCCTTCCGTTTTGTGGGTCCTGGGGGTTGAACTCAGGTCGTCAGACTTGGCAGCAAGTTCCCTTTACCCGCTGAGCCACCTTGCTGGTCCAAACCTTTAATTTTCTTTTCAAGGAGAAAATTATTAGTATCTGGCATATAATAAATTTTAGTATTAAATATTGTACTAAATCACGACAGCATAGCTGACAATCTGGTTCAAAGGGAAAAGTATGCTTTAAAAGAAGGAAGAGAAACCATAAAAAAAGCACCACAGTTATATAATAGAAAAAAAGTGCAGTCTCCAGGCTAAGAGACTCTGAAGAAAATAAGACACAGACTAAAATAACAGCTGAGTCATGGAAAAAGGCTTAGTGAATTTATAGAATGGAACCAAGATAAGCTCTTCCCTTCCTTGACAATGCTGAGCTGTACTGGTGCCCCGTGTTACCCTGGTCCTTCCTCGCATGAAGAAATGACCTACTAAACATTTGATTTCTCTATTTAGAGCAGCCTCTTCTAGGTGAGCTATCTGCCTGAGATGGAAAGCTGGGCGCCTGAAATCAGCAGCAAGCAGGAACTTGGGCCCCACAGATACAAATAAATAAATAAATAATAATAAAAAGAAAAGAAATTGAGGAAATAAGTATTAATTGTTATAAAGAAATAAATTTGATCATAGTAGATTTTACTTGCATTTCTTCTTCAAAAAACATGCCCAGGATAGGAGTAGAAAAATATAACCAAAGATAAAACCCCAGAAAGCTATGGAGAAAAATTCTTCTTGATCCCTGGATCTCTCCCCTGTTTTTTCCATATCTCTAGATATATTAAATTTAATATCCACATAAGCCAATTTTAATAAAAATACGCATCTATAATAGTATATACTTAATAAGACATGTATCTATGTCCAAAACAAACTATTTGTATGACTAGCACACATTATCCTATATGGTTACTTTCTGCTATACACAGATCTACAACAGCTGTGTTTTGAGATATCATGATTAGGAACCATTACTATTTTATATATATATATATATATATATATTATATATATGTATTTCATCTAGTTATCTTTCCCTTTGAAGTTGAGAAATGAGAAGGGAGAGGCTGCTTCCCTCTTCTGGGGGCTCTGGCATTTCATCCTCCTATCGTCTGAATTCGAGTCACTGCTACATCTCAGCTGACAGAGAAGAACAGGTGCAAGCTGGGTAAGAAATGAGGGGGGGCCAGAAGGTGGCTGTGCACACCTTTCATCCCAGCACTAGGGACGAGGCCATCCTAGTCTACAGAGAGAGTTCTAGAATAGCCAAGGTTACACAGAGAAACCACCTTGAGAAAGAAAAAGAAGAAAACCACCCCCAAAACAAAACAAACAAATAAACAAACAGAAATGAGAAAGTGCCAACCACATCTATAAAGTTTAACCTTCCAGAAAGTCTAGTTAGAACAGAGTGATGTAGCCATTTATCAACAAGGTGTTCCCAGTATCGCAGTCTGCAGTGAAGAGGTGGTGGCCACCTAACCAACAGCTGATTCTACCTCTGCAGGCTCCTTCTGTGTCTGGGCACTGGCCTCTTAAGGGCTCCCTTCGTATCTGCCTGACGGTGATGAAATACGTAAGGGAAACACCAGCTTGGTTCTCTCTGCTCCCCCGAGACACTGCAGTTGGAAAGCAGGAGGGTAGGAGAGTCCCGCTGACTTCCCACAATGCAACAGTGCCCATGTAGGTTACTATTCTCTGCTCAGCTATCTGGGCATTTTGCCCAGATCCAGAAAGGAACGGCTTCTCTTTTGGCAGGGCATTAATGACCTTCCTGGGGATACAGGCTGTCTTAAAAATGTGCTACTTGATTGAAAAGCTTGAATCTTAGTAACAGCATCCCTCTCTTTACTTTCTAGCTTACAGGTATTATTGCAATACGAAAGAGAAGAAGCGGTGTCACTTAGAGTCCTCCAAGTGAATTCTTAGGTCACTCCCTTCTGGACAATGGCAAAGAGTTCCTCTAAAAATGCTTTTGATTGGCTTACAACAAAGACAGCTCTTTTCCTTCAGGGTCTCCTTCCACAGCCCTGGCTGGCTGGAACTTGGTACACAGGGTAGGCTGGTTTTGAAATCCTAAGAGTTCCATGTGTCTCTCCCTCCCAAGAGCTGCGACTGAAGGAATGCACCACCACCCTGAGTGGAGCTCACCGCTTTTTTCTAAGTCAGTTATTTTCCCACGTACTCTTCCCAGGAGGCAAGTAGGTTCTGAATCATGTGCGATTGCAACATGACAGACCTCTTCTTCCTGGACTGTCTCATGTCACCTGGCGCAGACGTGACCTTCTAGGGGTTCTGTCGACTATATAGGGAGTGCAACACTATAAATAATCAGGGACCCTGAATCTCCATGACCTTGGGAAATCAATGACCTTGCCAGGTTGTTTTAAGAGCAGACTTGCCAAATGCATACTACAGTCAAGGTAAAATGGGAAGAATAAGAGATACTGGGTGCAAATCTTGTGACCTTGAGAACTCACATTCTGGTCTCAAAAACTAAATTTTAGTATTTTAAGTCGGATCTTGGCTGTGATGACTTTTTAAAAGGTTTTCATCTCGACCTAAAATTCTAACGTCTGAAGTTCTTGGATAACTACCCCCGTTTTATGACTAAAACCACTATAGCAGAAACCGCTTAGGCCATAATTTAAATTACTACTCATGTGCCCAAAACAACTAGGCAACAGTTACTGGGAATTAGCAGTTGTCCCCTTGGGGTCTCATAGAGGCTGGGCCCTTTTGTCCTTGCTTTGAAACATGTCTTTCTGGATTCTGCGAAATTTACAGTTCTTCCAAATATTTTCTCACACTCCTCATCTTGAGATTACAGGAGAAAAAGTATCTTCAAAATATAAACTCTAAAGTACTGTAGCAATTTCCACTCTGGTGATAAATGTCACCTTCAAACAGCACGCAGACTATTCCTACGTCAGAGTCTCTTCACACCCCCCCACCCCCTTCAGGCGGGACAAGACAGGAAGATCCAGCCATATAGAGCTTCAACAAGATGGTTGCGTTACATCGGCAAGAAGGTATTCTGCAACTCATGACAGAATAGTAAAAAATATCCACCCAATTGTTTCTAAAGAGTCCTAGCATTACAAAAGAGGATCAAGAATAGGTTTTCTGTAACATTTTTTCCTTTGAAATTAGATATGGCAAATACATGTCTCCTGAAAACTGGGATCATAACCTGGAGCACTACTTAACCTCAACATCACAGGCCTACTCCTTCCAAGAGCAAATTAGAGGTTAGGACCCAATTCTTTCCCTCCATCCAAATCTCATCCCCGTCAAATCCTTTAACGTCCTTCAGAGAAAATCTTGTCCCTCAGCCGTGCGTCAGGAGTGAGACGCCTCTCTCCAAGGACAGCGACTTCTCTAGAGTCCTTTTAAGAGACCCTAAATGGAAGCGAACCCCTTTCCAATTACTGGGTTACTGCGACAGTCCGGAGGATGAGTCGGGTTTTGCAAACGGTGCGAAAGACAGCGCCTGGCATTAGGGCTTTTCTAAAGGGCGTCAAGGACAGGCTGCAACCGAGAGGCCGGAGCTGCTGCAGGATCCGGGAGCCCACACTCACCATTATTAAGAACTGCGACGACGATTTCTGCACCTGCAAAGCTGTCTCCAGGAGTCAGGTCACCTCTACAGCAGAACCGTTTCTGGGAGAGCGAGCTGTGCTGGCCAGGAAAGGTTCGGCTGGTTTGCCCCGCACTTTCTGGGAAGTGTAGTTCATCCGGAGGATCTCTGGCCCCCACCTCCGTGCACCCCTGCCAGTGAGAAACTACAATTCCCGAAAGCCTCTTCCTTCGACTAGCTTCGCGGATTGCAAAGTAGTCCCCGGGTTTGAGCCTCTGTGATTGGAGGACATCCGTGAGCGGAGGGTTTGCGCTGAGGTTGAAACGCCTGACTGATGGCGCTCAGCAATTGGCGGGAGGGGAGGCGTTAACTTGAGGGAGGAGAAACGAACCCTGAGCGACAGCACCCGTCGCCCCACCGAGACTCTATCCTCCCCCAAGGCTAAACAAGGGAGGCTAAGAGACCTTACGTTGCGTAAAGCCCGCTCGACCCGGAAACAAACCTTTTGAAAACCCATTCTCCCAGGGGCGGGAGGAATCGACGTGTCCGGAACCGCGGGCAGCTTCACCGTTGCTAGGCGACAAGGCAGGCGCACCTGAGCGCTCCCGCGACCAGAGCCCAGTGGAGTTGCATCCCTACCCTGGAGGCAGGTCAGCTTGGCCCCCGAGCGTTTTTCTTTTCTTCTTGGGTCCCGGGTCCCTTGTTAGTGTCGAGAGCATGTGGAGTTCAGGAGAGAGGAGTGTACTGCGGTTTGCACCGGTTTGACTTTTCCAAAGTAAAGTCAGAAAGATCTGTTTGTGGAATGAGCCCCTTATAGAAGTTTGTGGTACATGGATCTAACTTTCTTTGCCTTCCGTGAACATGGGCATTTTTCCTCGCTCTCTTTTTGGCAACTGGATGCGCTTTAAAACATCTTGATAAAGTTTATGCCAAACTCGTATTTTCAGGGAGGTTGGGAGACAGAGTGTTAGTGGCTGAAACCACTCAAGAGGCTTTCATTTAAAATGAAAGTTGCTAAGGGAACAGCTGTCTTCTCCATTTGCTTTGTGTGGATTTTCGGGAAGACGCGCAGCTTTGGAGCAGACCAATGAATATGGTATTGGTCTGACTTCAGGACTTTCTGTCACAAGTGAACGAATGCTGAGCGGCTTCAGGTTTGTTTTTTGGAAGATTTCCTACTTGGAGAAAGAAATACAATGCCATACGGTCTAGCTTCTTGAGACTGACTATTCGTGGCTCATTCGAATTAAGCTCTAAATGTTTGTATAAGGCGTCTCAAGTCATTGGGGGCCAAATCTAAACAGTCAGAGTCTGGTTGTTAAACTGGAAATTTCTCCTTTTAGTTTTAGCCCCCCCCCCTCCACTATGCTTAGCATACTTCAATAATTAGCACTTAAACAAACAAAATAATAATGATGTTTTAATTTTTTCCCAAGAGGGCCGGAGAGACAGTCAGTGTTTAAGAGGAGTTGCTGCACGGACAGATGATTTTAGTTCCTAGCGCCCACATAGAGGCTCACAAAATGTCTTAGTTAGGGTTTCTATTTCTGCAGCGAAACCTCATGACCAAAAGCAAGTGGGGGACGAAAAAGTTTGACTTATCCACACTGTAATCTCTCACTGAAGGGAAGTCGGGATAGGAACTGCAAACAGGGCCGGAACCTGGAGGGTATGAGCTGATGGAGAGACTGTGGAGGAGTGCTGTTTACTGGCTGGCTCCTTATGGCTTGTTCAACCTAATTTCTTATAGAACCCAGGACCCCCAGCCCAGGGATGGCCCCAGCCACAATAGGTTCTGTACTCTCCCATTGACTGTAGCATGAGTAATAAAAACCCAGAGGCAGATATTGGGGTTCAAGTTGAAATCAGGAAAGCAAAGCAACCAACCACTACAGAGACCTTTTACGTTTACCAAATCTTCATACCGAAAGGGTGAGATCCAGTCTCCACAAATCCTCAGACTCCACCCTCCAGTGAGTTCCCGTCTCTTCGCCTTTATTTTTCTCTTTCCGCTCATCCATGTCACTCCTGTCTCCACCTCCCCAGTGCTGGGATTAAAAGTGTGTGACTCCCAAACACTGGGATTAAAAGTGTGAACCACTATCACCTGGATCTGTTTCTGGTTCCATCTTGTGTGGCTCAGGGTAGCCTTGAATTTACAGAGATCCAACTGCCTCTTTCTCCTGAGTCCTGGGATTAAAGGTGTGTGCCACCACTCCCTGGCCTGTATGACTGACTAGTCTGGCTGCTTTGTCCTCTGATCTTCAGGCAAGCTTTATTTATTAAAACACAAATAATATACCACTATAATTGATCGCCAATTAAGAAAATGCCCTACAGGCTTGCCTACAGCCTGATGTCATGAAAAGGTTTTCTCAATTGAGAGTCCCTCCTAAGTTATGGTTGCAGCTAGTGTCAAGCTAACATAACAGAATCGAGTAATATTTAGGCTTCAATAGAATGTACCAGACTTGAGTGACTCCTTGAATCACTTTGTTTTTTGGTGCTTTTCTTTTGATCTTGAACGCTGATCTTTCTACATTGGAATGCTACATTTGTCTCTGTTGCAAGGAGAGGCAGCCCCTTGTTTGTCCTGACCGCCTGAAATAACCACACAGAAATTGTATTCATTAAAACACTAGTTGGCCCATTAGCTCTAGTTTCTTATTGGCTAATTCTTACATCGTAATTTAACCCATTTCTATTAATCTGGGTATCGCCACGTGCCAGTGGTTTACCAGCAAGATTCTAACCAGTGTCTGTCTCAGGCAGAAGATCCATGGTGTCTCTCAATCTGCCCTTCTTTCCCAGCCTTCAGTTTTGTCTTCTCTGCCTACCTAAGTTCTGCCCTATCAGGCCTAAAGCAGTTTCTTTATTCCTTAGCCAATGAAAGCAACACATGAACAGAAGAATCTCCTACACCATGTCTCTGTCCACACTTAGGTTATTCATAAGTTGTAGCTCGAAATGTTACCTCTTTGTTAGCGCCTCTCAAATTCCAGGGCATGTCTATGTACTTTCTGTTTCTACTTGGTTTTCTGATAAATATCAGTTCTGTTAGTTTTTAGTTTATGGTATCTCCTACTGAGTAACTATGTGGAAGCATCACACTCCAGACAGAAATAGCATGACTTGTCCCCAGTTTCTCTTGTTGGTTGAGATTGGAATTACAGGATTTCCAAGTGAAGAGTGAAGTGCTCTTTCATGAGGACTGTTCTAATAAATCTGCCATGGGAACTTAGGATAACGGTCTTGGGCTGAGCCACTTGCTTAGGCTCTAGGGATCAGAAAGGAGTAGGGTGCAGTAACTGCCTTTTAGGGATCACTGTAGCATGAAACATTAATTGCTGAAGGCAACACAGTGATCTGGTAATTGTTAAAAGGCTTATTCTGTACTTGGAGGGCTTTAGTAAGGGGGTGCTGTCCTACTCTGCAGCTAAGATGATGAGACACCTGCATCTGTAGTGCGGTGGTCTGCTGGGGAGTTTTCATCACTTTAACGCAAACTATATTCACCTGGGGAGAGACTCTGCTGAAAAGAATTGCTTCCAACAGATGGTCTGTGAACATCTTTCGGGCCATTTTTCTTGATTGATGATTGCCTTTTTTATGGTGAAAAGGTGTTTATTTAGAATTAGCCAACTGAACTCAGTTTAGATGACCCCAATTTTGTTGGCAACATCATAACCAGGACCACCTGAACAGCCGCCTTCTCTCCATCAGGCCTTACGGGGGTGTTGATTTTTGCCACATCAGTGTCACAGAATTTCTTCATGGCCCATTTGATCTGGTGCTTGTTGGCCTTGACATCCACAGCGAGCACAGTTGTGTTGTCTTATGTCTTCTTTAGGGCTGACCCAATCAGTGGCCAGGGGGAATTTAATGATGGCATAGGGGTCAAGCTTGTTTCTCCTGGATGTGCTCTTTCAAGGGTATTTGGGCTGCCTCTGGAGCTGCAGGATCTTGGGCTGCCAGAAGGTGGGTGATGTATGGATCTTGTGGCTGTGGACGCCTTTCTGCACTGCCTTCTTGGCTTTCAAGGCCTTTGCTTCGTCTTTGGGAGAGGCAGTAGCTTCCTTCACTTTCAGTGTCTTCTTGGCAATAAGGCGCTGATTGTCCTAGTCAGGGTTACTATTGCTGTGATGAAACTCCATGGTCAAAAGCAACTTGGGGAAGAGAGGGTCTGTTTGACTTATGCTTCCACATCACTGTTCATTACTTACGGAATTCAGGAACTCATAGACCAGGAACCTGGAGGCAGGAACTGATGGAGGGGTGATTTTACTGGCTTGCTCAGTCTGCTTTCTTATAACATCTAGGATCACCAGCCCAGGCATGGCCCCACCTACAATGGACTGGGCTATCTCCATCAACCACTAAGAAAATGCCCTACAGGCTTTCCTACAGCATGAAGTTGTGGAGGCATTTTCTCAGTAGAGGTTCTCTCCTCTCTATTGATTCTAGCTTGTGTCAAGTGGATGTAAACTAGCCAGCACATTGATTGATGTGACTGGTGCCATTCCTGGGCGATATTAATATGATAGGCTGTGTATGAAAGGTAACTGAACAAACTAGCAAGCAGTGTTCTTCTGTGGTCTTTGTTTCAGTGTCTGCCTTGGCTTCCATTAGTGATAGGCTATGATGTGGAAGTGTAAGATAAAGTAAACCCTTTCCTCCCCCAAGTGGCTTTGCTCAGTATTTTATTATAAGATTTGGTGGAAGAAAGTTATCACCCAGAGTGATGGCAGGGAAGCCATTTCTTTATCATTGGGTTTCCGATGGCACGCACAACTTATGAAATGCTGACTGATCAAGAATGGCCCTTGCAAAACCAAGAAAAAAATCCCATTTTTTTTTTTTGCTTCAGCCATTGTCTTTTATCCTGAAAGAATCCGTGTTTGCAGTGCTGAGGTGTTTATTTATAAGACTGTTTAGGTTCAGACTGTATCAGTTATGGAGGTTGGAGAAAGAGGAGTGTGCTGAGGCGTCTGTGTATTTGAATACGTGCTTCAGGGCTGAATGTGAATGCCCCCAGAGACTCATATGTTTGAATCATGGAACCCAGTTAGTGGAGCTATTTGTGAAGGATTAGGGATGGGTGGCCTTGCTGGAGGAGTTGTGTCATAGGGAAGGGCTTTAAAGTTTCAAAAGCCTCCAGCCATCCCCAGTACACTCTCTGCCTCCTGTCTGAGGTTTGGGATGTAAGCTCTCTTCTGTTCTGCTGACATGCCTTCAGTCTGCCATCATGGACTCCTACCCTCTGGAGCCACAAACCCAATTAAACACTTTCTTTTATAGGTTATCTTGATTGTGGTGTTTTAGTACAGCAATATAATAGTAACTAATACAAAGTCTGTGTTCATATATGGTTTTTATGACTTGTAATAACTTTCTTTGTCTAGGTTATGTTGCTATAATATAATGAATCCAAAAGCAAACCATTTTTTTTCATAATTTTGGGGGCACTGCATTTTATCTTGAGGTTATTTGTATGGGCTTTTTTTTTTTTTTAGTTCTTGATATTAAACATCCTTTGTAGGTTAATTCTCATTGCTGTGGAAGGAGAGGAAAAATGTTCCTAGAATTGGCTGCTATGCTAGCCTTAACCTGTATGTCTAATACGGAGTCACCCACACAAAATCGCATAATCTAACCAAAACTTCAAGGAAGCCAGTAAATTCCCCCAGAAGAATTGAAAAGAGATTTTACCCAAGAGCATATAATGAGGTAGACCCATTTAACTCCTGTCAACCTTCCTGAACAAATAACACCAAAAAAAAAAAAAAAAATCTCCAAACCTTATGATAGCCAGTCAGCTTTAAAAAATTATTTCTTTTTTTTTTTTCTGTCTTACAAACTTTATTAGTGCTGGGGAAAGGAGGACAGGCAGCTCCGGTCTCTCCCTACATTACTGCTTGCCGTTGCCATTGATGGGACGGTTCACATGGTCAGGGGAGGACAGGAAGGCCTTGATCTTGGGCCGGGCACTGAGGCGCGCCACATAGGCACTGAGCAGGGGGAAGTCGTCCAGGCAGCCAGGGGCCAGGACCTGGTGGATCAGCAGCAGATCTAGCAAGTTGTAATCGGCGAAGGAGATCTGGTCACCCACGATGAAGGCTTTGCCCTCCTTGGTTCTGGGACAGCAGGGTCTCGAAAGGTTTCAGGTGTCCAGGCAGGGCCTTCACATAGTCATCCTTCCCTTCCTCATATTTGGTGTAGATGAGGGTGAAGGTCTTTCAGGCGTATTTCAGGTGTATTTTAGGCGAAGGTCTTCCACCCCGTCATTCACCATATCCACCAGGGCAGCCTCCTTCTGATCTTTTCCATAAAGCCCAAGGGTTCGGCCCAGGTGCCTCAAGATGGCATTAGATTGGTACAGGGTAAGGTCTCCATCCTGAAACTTGGGGAGCTGCCCATACAGACAGGTGGACTTGAGCAAGCCTTTCATCCAAGTATCTCTGGACACCACCTCCTCCTTCCAGCTCTGGTCTTGGTCAGCCAGTAGTATGCGCATGGCCTCACAGTGCCCTTGAACTGGGAAGTAGACAATGGTGTACGGCGGCATGGCTGCTGCGTAGATGGAGGCACGAATTCCGAGCTGCGTAGACGGTAACGGATCTTGGGTGTGGAAGCCAGCCTCTTTTATTTTTTTTTGGATTATAATATCATTTCCCCTTTTCTTCTCTCCCTCCAAGCCTTCCTATATACCCCTCCTTGCTCACTCTTATTTTCTATCCTGCTTCCTGTTCCTACCTTGGAAACCTATTACTCTGTCATTGCTCAGTGGGGACCCTCATTCCATTATGTAGGATAGATTCTGCCAAGATTCTTGAATTACAAATAAAGCCCAAGTTAACCTGTAACTAAATTGCTGTAATTTTGGCTGACATCTTTCCCCTCCACGTCAGCGTGTCAGTTCTTCACGTCCCATAGCTCTTTTTCTCCCTTAGCCTCCTTTCCTTGCCTGAGCCCAGTTCTCACGGCTGCCCATTTCAGACTCTGGTTTTGACTTAAGTCCTTTTCTTATTTTTTCCTCATGTATATGTGTATGTGGTGTGTATGCATATTTGCATATGTTGATTACCATATGTCTGCTGACGTGTGTGTGTGTGTGTGTGTGTGTGTGTGTGTGTGTGTGTGTGTATGGGTGAACAAGTGTATGCAGTTAGAGGCCCGAGGTTGACTTGAGGAGTGTCTTCTTTGATCTCTTTCCACCTTCTTCATTTAGCCAGGGTCTCCACTGAGCCCACTCACCCATGCAGCTAGTCTAAATAGCCAGCTTGCTCCTGGATCTCCTGCAGCTGCTTTCTATGGCTGGAACTCCAGGTGGAGTCTATGTGGGTCCAGATTCCTGTCTGTCCTGTCTGTATGCGTATGCAGCAAGTGCTTTAACCACTGAGCCACCTGCCAGCCCTGGCTTAATGTTTTAAAACAATGAGCATGACTATATAGTATGTATACATACATATATGTATCAAAACATATATATACATATATATATTTCTAAGAAAATAATAACTTCTTATTTATATATCAGTATTTTACATGAAAAATCAATTGAGCGGTATAAATTATTTTAACAGTGTTTCCTGTTAGTAGGTGGAAAGGGGAAGTATGAACTGATTTATTATTAATAATTAGTGTGACTTTTTATAACTACAAAATATATTCACATGTACAAGAGTAAGCATGAGCACATTTTACCCACGAGGCATCCTAGACTCACAAGCTCTTTTATAGTATAAACTTATCCTCATACTGATTTTATTTGTAGCATATGTGAAACTGGCATACATTTTAGTTTTTTAATGCAAAATCAAGCTTTTAAGTATTTTGTTTTGTTCTTTTTGTCTGTTTGCGAGAAGATATCAAACTTGAATTTCCTCTATAGGTCAGGATGGCCTTGAACTCCCAGCAACCCCTTTCCATTGGCCTCCTGAGGGCTAGGGTTACAGGTCTAAGACAGTATACTCAGCTGGGACTGTTGAGCTTTTCTATGATAATTTTTCTACAGTCTGATTTCTTCTTACTAAAAGTAGCTGAGTGATAGACATTAACAGCAAGCAGCCCTTGCTGTTGGCCTAGTTAGCTGCATTTTTACAAATCTGTACTTTGCTGCCGAAGCCATGTATAACACAGGCATAATAGCTGTGTCGGGTGGTAGAGCATGAATAAAAATAGAATCATTTAAAAAGAAAGGTTAGCATTTGTGACATAAATCAGAAACTCATTATTACAAATATTTTTAAATGAAAGCGTATACAGGCCTAAATAATGACTTAGCTAAAAGAAAGATTGTTATATCCTTTTTTAAACACAAGAATAGTGTGATTAATCTTGGAAACCCTTTGGTTTAGATTACACGCAGAACATTTTTAAAAGTAGGAAGTCTTTCTAAAATGGATGTGTATCATTTTAAGAACAATTATCACATTTATTTCAGCATGTCTGAAGCATAGTTAAACCTCAGATCAAACATAATAGTCAAGGCAAAAAAAGTCCTTATAATTGAATTTAAAATTATAACCACACTGAGAACTACTTTATTGCTATTTCATATATACACACAGTTTATGTACACCCCATAGCACACACGTACAGATACACACACCCACACTCTCATTCAAGGACACATGGCACATTTGCTCGTCCTGCTGCGTAGACTGTGCTGACCTCTGTGTCCTTCCAGCTTTGCCGAATCTGTTGCTGAAGCAGCTTAACTGCAGAGATTTGACCAGCATTTTCAGGAGTGCTCAAGTACAGAACATTTGGCACGACCAAAAGTGTAGTCATGTGATCTTCACGTACTCAATCAGGTTGCTGTTTGTGGAGTTAGTAGCTAGGTCATCTGTTTTATTAAAAACAAGTTTATTACATTTGTATTTACTGCATGTAGCATGTGTGTGCATGCATGTGAATGTATATGTATCCAGGTGTGTCGCAGCATGCACACGGAGGTCAGAGGATAATTTGTAGGAGTTGGTTTTACTACTTCCATGATGTGGGTCTCAGGGATCCAACACAGGTTGTCATGTTTTGGGGAAGGTGCTTCCACCCACCAAGGTGCCGGTCTTCCCACCTTCTGTTTTAAATTCTATGTGAAACACGAGAAAACAACCTCCAGAACTCCTTTTGACAATTACATTTTTTCCCCTGGGCATATCTGCTATCTAATCTTGAAATTTTTTTCATTAACTGGAAGAATTAAAAATTAATTAGTTCTTATTATATTTAGCCATGTGACTTTGAATGCACGTCTTAGTCTCTGTAAGCCTTAGTTTGTGCTATAATCCACAGAGAGAGCCTTAAATATTATCATCTAGGATGTCCTAAGAGATTAGACCCTAAATCTAAAATCTCAGAGCATAATCCTGAAAAAAGTAACAATAGTAGTTACTCTAAGACTTTTACATTTTTAGGAGAATTGTTTGAGAAGCATAAAGATACGACAAAACCCTATTAGCCAGGTTTCACATGGATGGCCTACATATTTTCACAAACTTAAACTCCCAGATGGTCTAAGACAGTCATGTAGATATGACACTGATAAGCAGAGAAGTTAATTCATAAATAGGCCAGATCTGAAAGGTGTAACTGCATCACTGTGTATAATGCTATCTGGCTTTGTGCCGCAGTCGTCTGAAACCCAACACATTTGATAAAATCATTGAGAAGAACCACAAGGGGCTGTTGAGCTGCTTCAGCAGGTAGAGACACTGGCTGTATGGACCTTGTGACCTGAGTTTGATCCCTGTGGAAGGAGAGAACTGACTGCAGAGTTGTCCTCTGACGCCCTTAGTGCATTGATATTCAGACACTCAGAGCTCTGTCTTCTGTCGCCCAGAACACATCCTCACTGATCTGCAGCCACTAAGGAACCAACGCCTTGGCAAACATTACCTTTCATAGTGCAGATGCATGAAGGAGATGTTGCTTTATTTTGGAGGGAGGTTTCAGCATTTGCATATACATACAAATCTTGCACTCTTTTTTTTTTGTAACCAAATTTGCAAAATGTGTGTTGGATGAGTTAGAACTCTTGAAAAGTTTTTCAACCATTTTGTCTTTGTGCTATTGGGATTTATATAAAGATGAGCTACATTGTGTAGCAGATGGCAGAAATAATGCTAGCCTGTTAGTAGTGTGGCATATAATATGGTTGCAAAAAGTGACTCCAATTCATTTATAAAGCAAATGTTGGCCAGCCATTTGGGGGATCAAGCATTGTTATTAAGGATGAAGTGTTGAGGGAGCAGAGAGAGTTCATTGTTCTTCATGGAAATTGCAATCTGTGGAAAGTGGAGATAGTCTTAGTTTAAATACATCATTACCAAGTTTAAATACCCTGAGGGATTTCGAATTGTAACATAATGGTAACATAAAGGTCTGCACATTATGGCATTGGTAAACTGCTTTTTCAAATTGATAGCTCTTAGATTTTCTTCGGTTTATTTTATTTTAATAACTTGACATTGTTGTACCTAGCAGGTAGTAGTTATTTAAGTCTCATGCCATTTGAAGAAGATTTGAATTAACCTTTACTAAGGTTTTACCTTACAACAGTGGAAAAAAATTGTCCAGATAAATTGCTGTTGTGCCAATCTTAACCCTTAAGTACATAACCCTGAGTATAACCCTCCCCACAGTAGGAATTGTAGATTTCAAGACTTAGGTTTCCACGATTTCAATGAGGAGTTTAATCTTTTCAGATTGTGATTTGGGGGAGTTTAGACTTTAGTGATTTTGACCCTTTGAGATCTCAATAGTTGAGACTGTAGCATTTGAATTGCCTTTGGAATTATGATCTGTACTGCTTCCACACATGCCCGTGGCTGTTATTGTTAAGGCGTATAACACATATCTCACCAAACACTGTCACCTGGTCCTGGACTCTCAGCCTCCAAAGCTATGAGCTAAAGCTAGCTCTGTATGAAGTACCCCACCTCAGGTCATTTGTTATAGCGGCACTGTAGACTAAGACTCTAGCAACTGATCTAATTCAGGATCTCATACACATTTTGCAAACTAGTAAGGAAGATAAGAAGAATGATCCATTGAGAATTGAGGATGTCGGTTGTTGATGGTTGACAGGAAAAAGTTACTGGGGTCTTCAAGATATTGTTTATCTGTTTAAGATGCGGGCTGGCTTCGAACTCACAGAAATCTGCCTGCCTCTGCCTCCCAAGTGCCAGGATTAGAGGCATGTGCCACCCCGCCTGGCTTTTATTTTATTTATTTATTTATTTAAAGACCACTCGTGTTTGGTCTCTAGACTATCTAGTCTCTGGTTCTTGGTTACCTAAGCAGTATGGGATATGAATTCCTTTTCATGGAATGGGCCTTAAGTCAAAGCAGACATTGGTTGGCTACTCCAAAAAGTTCTGTGCCACCATTGCCCCAGCATGTTTTGCAGACAGGGCTGTTGTCCACATTTCTCTTTTGGTAGCCAGCAGAGTACCTTCTTACACCAAAGAGATTAGGATGTAAGGGTGAAGGCTCCGTGTAGGCCACTAGCTTGACTTCATGCTCAATGAATTGTGTGGATGCTGTCCTTGACAGTGCCCACCCCCCACACACTCTGCACTGTCTGTTGTGGAGAACAACCCAGCAACCCATGTCTTAGTGCCAAACTGGGTTGCTTGGGGATTTCCATGGGACCTCTTTGATTAACACTCAATTGAATACAACCCAGTCCCGCCACCGGAAATTTCACCTGGGATCAGGAGATGGCTGTTGAGACTCCATATGCCCCATTACCAGGAAGTTTTCATTGCACCAGGTTTCCACACCCCCACTCTACCTCCCAGTTCCAACAATCTCTTCCCACACTCTCTTCCTTCACCTCATCACCCTCACCTCACTCCTCCTTCTCATCCCTACCTGTCCAAAGTCTGCCCTTAAAGTCTATTCTATTTGCCCCTCCTAGAGAGATGCATGTGTCCTCCTGAGACCCCTCTTCTTTACTTGACCTCGCCAGATCTATGGATTATATCTTGGTTTTCATTTACTTAACTGCTAATATTCACTTATAACTGAATTCATACCTTTTTTATTTTCTGGGTTTGGGTTACCTCACTCAAGATGATTGTTTTTCTAGTTCCATCCATTTTCCTACAAATTCATGGTGTCATTTTTTTTAAACAGTCATTGAATAATACTCCATTGGCTCTTTATAAAACCAGGTGTCCATATGTGTTTGGATTATGTCTGAGTCTTCACTTTGATTCCATTGATGAATGTGTCTTCTTTTGCACCAATACCATGCAGTTTTTATTGCTATAGCTCTGCAGTACAACTTGAAATCAGGGGTGGTGAGACCTCCAGCAGTTCTTTTATTGTTTTAACTATCCTGTTTTTTTCCATATAAAGTTGAGAATTATTATTTCAAGGTCTGTAAAGAATTGTGTTGGAATTTTGATGGGGATTTCATTGAATCTGTAGATTGCTTTTGATTGACTGTCCATTTCTACTATGTTAATCCTGTCGATTCATGAGCATGGGAAATATTTACATCTTCTGATATCATGTTCAATTTCTTTTTTCAAAGACTTGAAGTTTTTACCATAAAAATCTTTCACCTGCTTGGTTAGAGTCCAAGATATTTTATTTATTTGAGGCTATTATGAAAGGTATTGTTTCCTTGATTTCTTCCTTAGTCCTTTTGTTATTTGCATATAGAAGGGATACTGATATTTTTGAGCTAATTTTGTATCCAGCCACTTCACTGAAAGTATTTATCAGCCGTAGGAGGCCCCTGGTGGAATTTTTGGGGTCAGTTATATATACTATCATATCATCTGCAAATAATGGTACCTTGATTTCTTCCTTTCCAAATTGCTTTCTTTTGATCCCCTTCAGTTGTCTCATTGCTCTAGCTAGAACTTCAAGTACTGCTGTGGGACGATGGTCTTTTATCCTGTCACTTATATTATTTCTAGTAAAACGCTGATTGGCCAGTAGCCAGGCAGGAAGTAGAGACAGGGCGATGAGAATAGGAGAATTCTGGGAAGAGGAAAGACTCAGTCTGTAGTTGTCACCCAGACAGAGAGGAAGCAAGATGTGACTAACACGTGGCTAACATAGACAAGAATAATGGGCTAATATTAAGTTATAAGAGTTAATAAGAAACCTGAGCTAATAGGCCAATTAGTTTATGATTAATGTAGACCTTTGTGTGTTTCCTTGGGACTGAAAGGCTGCAGAACTGGGTGGGACAGAAACCTCAATCAATAAGGTACTATATTGAATAGATATATGAAGAGAGTTGACAGCCTTGTATTGTTTCTGATTTTAGTGCCTTGAGTTTCTCTCCATTTAATTTAATGTTGACTATAGGCTTGCTGTAAATTGCCTTTATTATTTAGGTATGTCCTTTGCATACCTAATCGTTCTAAGACTTTTATTCTTAGGGGTGCTGGATTTTATCAAAGACCTTTTCTACATCTAGTGAGATGATTATGTTCTTTTTTTCTTTCAGTTTGTATGGGGGATTATATTTACTGTGGTTTATCTGGGGAAGGGCTAATGGAGCTGGGGGCTGGGATATAGTGATGAATGGGGAAAGACAGGTTGGGGGGATAGTCCGTGGGATCCACAGATGTGGGCTGGGTAAGGGAGTCTGAAGCTGGTGTCTGTTGCAGTGCTAGGGATGAGACCGAGATATTGGGCCAGGTGAAACACAAAGGGAGGAGGTCTGTGGGCAACCCACCTGGTTTTCTGGAAGGTGTGGCCACCTTTAATTTTTTTTTTTTTTTTTTTGTTGAGGAGGGGGTTTGAAAGAGGGTTTCTCTGTGTAGCCCAGGCTGTCCTGGAACTAGCTCTGTAGGACAGACTGGTCTTGAACTCAGATCCACCTGCTTCTGCCTACTGAGTGCTGGGGTTAAAGGCATGCACCACCGCTGAAGGCCTTTAATTTGGTTTTATTTGATGATGCTGGTTTTTAAGATTTGTTTGTTTATTTTGTATACAGTGTTCTGTCTGCATGTATGCCTGCATATCAGAAGACAGCACCAGATCTCATTATAGATGGTTGTGAGCCACCTTGTGGTTGCTGGGAATTGAACTCAGGACCTCTGGAAGTATAGTCAGTGCTCTTAACCTCTGAGCCATCTCTCCAGCCCCTTGATGCTTCTTGTGATTAAATTCATATTATATATTTTTGTCAGTAATATTTGCATAAGTGGTTTTGTGGTCTTATCAGGATTTCTGAAAAAAATTGTCATCCTTTGTTATATTAATTTCAATTGGTTAAAGCATTGTTCATCAAATTTCTTCCATATAAAATTGTAATTTTTCCCTATAAAACAAAGATATAATCAGTGGGAAAATATTTCAAGGTCGATTAATGCCATACATACTTCTCACGAAAGTTTTACCTACTCATGGATATAAGACAAAATAACTGTTTTAACACCCATTGCTGATTTTTGCTTCAGTCAGTTCTTACTATAGGTATGAGGTGATTTTCAGAGTTCATGTCTTAGGTTGCTTCCTCTTCTCACTGCCTTCCTGCCTGCCTCCCTTGGTCTTTCACTTTCTTCTTGTGTTTCTTTCATTTGTCTGTCTGCCTGTCTAATCTTCACTATGTAATTCATAGGATCTAATGGATTCTTATTTAGTGAATTACAGTAATAGATTGTTTAAAGATTTGTCTGCCTGCTTGCCTCCCTCCCTCCCTTCCGCCCTCCCTCTTTCCTTCCTCCTTTCTTGCCTTCCTTCCTTTTTTTTTTTTTTTCCTGTGCTGGCAATTGAATTTAGGGCTTCATACAAGCTAGGACAGGACTCACCTCTGAGCTATATATACCTAGTGCATATTTGTCTTTCTTTCAGTGAGAGTTCAATAATTTCTTTCTCAATTGAGACCAACTAAGAGGGAGTATGCTAGCCATAACAATAGAAAATCTGTTATTTAGCACTCTTGGGTTTTGGGAACAGAGTTCAGACATGCTTTGGTGTGGGAAACTGAGCTGCAGGGTGTGATTGCAGTGAGGAAGACAAATCTCAGCCACCGTCAGGTCTCCCGTGAGCCAGGAAAGCCAACTGGAGAAGTTGGCAGTTGTGTGAGCCCTGAGATAGAATGATAAGCTGTTCTTGAATTTCAGAAAATTATGTTTGGGTCTGGGTTCCCTGATTGAACTACCTTAGAAGTTCACAGACCCTATTTTAGGGTTCCAACTGTAAAGTAACAGCCTCTTTGAAAACCTTTTTCCTTATCCTGGTCTTCCTGTGTGGTATAACTGTTGCTGCTTAGTAGGGAGGCAGAGTCAGAAAGGCCTGGGCAGTCAGCACTGCTGGTGGCTAGGCAAAGTTACCCCTTCCCAAGTTTTTGTATTTTGCTACTATATCAGTTGCCCATTTCCAGCCTTCTCAGATATGTGTGTAGGGCACACGTGGAGAGAATTATGATATTGAACGCACTATAGGTGTTAATTTTTTTCAGCCTGACAAATCTCTCTGCCAATGCAATAATACAAATCAAACCAAATCAGACCAAATTAGAAGAAGCCCAGGTTTAATGGATGCCAGTGCTCCCAGGTGGCCCTCCGGGAAAAACATGGAGAGGGGGATGGAGAACTGGGGAGACCATGTGTTCGTTCTCTGGGGGGCAGTTTAAATAGCCTATGGGAGTGGTCTTGCCCCTCTCTGGGGAGGGGTAATCATTTGATGTGCTTTCTTGTAGGTGGAGTCTGGACTGAGGCAACTCCCATGGAAGGGGGTTTGTAATGGAAAGTTCCACCCAAACATTACAGACTCCTTATATATATGGTTGCCAGGGGGCTGGGATGACGCTTCTGACAAAACAATAGGGTTTGATAGCTTCTGACCTTAATCCTAGCATTTAGGAGGTTGAGGTAGGCAGATCTCTGTTCAAGGACAGCCAGGTCTACATAGCAAGTGCCAGGCCAGCCAAGGCTACACAATGAGTCCCTGTCTCCAAAGACAACAAAACAGAAAACCAAACAAAGAATAACAAAACACAAAAACAATGTTATTCATTTTTGTGGAATAGCTTTTGGCTTTCCATGTAGTGGGATAGGTGGAGAGTGGTTTCTCCAAATGGCTACTATGGGTAGGGTTGGCAATATAGATGCATCTTATTCCTCCTTCTGTCTAGGCAATATAGGATGAACGGGTGTTTACTTATTTAATGGGTATATTATTTCCTGGGTAATTTCAGAAATTAATATTATGATATTTATTTAATTTTATTTTAAACAATGATTATTCTGGGACAGGGATTTTCTGAAATTTAATACCTTATTCACTGAAATTTTTGTGAAACACTGATTATTAATTAAATCTGCCTTATTAGTCTGATTAAGAGGCATAAATATATTTTAGTATTTTTTCTTTTTATCTTTTTGTTAGTACAGCATTATTATTTACTGTTTTTCTTAAAAGAGGTATTAATCACTTGTATGGGTGTCTGTGTAGACTGTAGATTATTTACAATTAACATTTTTTAGAAGCCACAGTCAAATGTCCCACAACATATAATTTTTCTTTGAAAATTTCCTGCTTTGGAGATCTTTGTTTGTGTTCTTACCATTTTAATATGAATGAAATATTAATAATGAATTGTTTAAAGTACAACATTCCAGTTAATTCCATGTATAATTAAAAAAATTTAAATACATTAACATTTCACAACATAGTCTGTGATTGGGATTAGGAATGTTTGTGTTTGCTGTTCAAATACTCACTGTAATATTTGATATTTGGATAAAATGCTGTTTTCATATGAAATATATTTGTTCAAACTTTTAGAGCATATATACTAGGGTGTTAGAAATTTTTTATTTAACATAAAATTATTTGTTTTCAAATATTAAAAGTGAGAACAGTTTGGGGGATCTTTGTGGTTCTGTGACTATTGGGTTTTGCATATTTGCCTCTTTTAATGATATGTTACTTTTTCTGTCACACGTAAACATTTGATCTCCAAGTTGTGTAGAGCGGAGATGAAGGAGGAAAAGAGATGGGCTGTCCTGGCAGTTCTGCCCAAGAACATGAACCTATCATGTTTCCTCAAGCTCACTTACCAGGTGGGGGGGAGCGCCTCCACAGGAGGAAGCACAGCACTTCCTTGTACACTCTGTATGAATGGTGTAGAGTGTTGACATGTAAAATGCTGCTTGATGGAACCAAGTGTTTACAACAAGCCTGGGCCAGCCGCACTACTGGGAAGGTGACAAGCTCACTGAAGTTAAAGCCACTGTCAGGCAAGATTACTTTAGAGACATAAAGTCTGGGTTTTAGCTTTAGGAAATACCACTGTGGAAATTACTCTCTAAGTAGGATTAAATATAAAAATTCTAAGCATGCATCTAAACTGAGTTATGTTACCAAGATAACTACAGCTAATTGCCAGAGGATTTTCAAAAAGAATTTGGTTATTATTATTTGAAAGTAAGAATGGTTAAAATTGTGGGGCTAACTTTGGATACTGAAAAAATATGGTCATTTTTGGCTATGAAATTTGATTTTATTATTGAGTTGACCACAAGGAAGTTATTAACTAGTAGCTATTTAATCTATGTGTTATATGTGATATAATAAAAATACATATTTGAGTTCAGGGCTTCTCAGATCCTAAAATTCTTAAAATCTCCAGAATGATGCATCTTTTTGCCTACTAATTAGAATATGGGGTGGGTTCTGGATAGAATTATTGGTTACTTGTGGGAGTGATTTCTTACTAATAAAGAAACTGCCTAGGCCCCTTGATAGGCCAACCCTTAGGTGGGTGGAGTACACAGAACAGAATTCTGGGAGAAAGAAGCTTAGTGAAGGAGTCGCCATGATTCTCCCACGCCAGACAGATGCAGGTTAAGATCCTCCCTGGTAAGCCACCTCATGGACTACACAGAATATTAGAAATGGGTTAGATTAATATGTAAGAGCTAGCCAATAAGAGGCTGGAACTAATGGGTCAGGCAGTGTTTGAAAGAATACAGTTTCCGTGTAATTATTTCTGGGCATAAGCTAGCCATGCGGGCGGCCGGGTGCCGGGGAAGCAGCCCCACCGCTCCTATTTCAACAGTTACTAGGTAAATAAACTTTCTTGAAAGTTAGACTTTCAGCCACATTTGCCCCTACAATAGTGAGGGGAGAGGGTCTAAAGGTTAAGTTGATTTCTCATGACCAGTGATATAACTAGCCAGCTCTAAAACCCAAAAGGACACAGAGATCTTTGCATAGCTGAACTTGTTCCTGGAAAGTAGCTTATCCAGAGGGAGCATGGGTGTTCCACATCTCTTCCCTTTGACTGTCTGTCGGTATCCTTGTAAAATTCTTTGCAAGATAGCTAGAAAGGAAAAGGATGCGGTGTTATAGCTTAAGTAAAATGGTGTTGTTCCTCGAGTGGCTGTTCCTTGAGAGGTGGCACCAGAGACCACAGTGGGTCATGTAGGCAGCTGATCCCAGGAGGAGCCACAGCTGTGGCGGGTGAGAGACAGACAGATAGGAACACCATGCAGAGTGAGGTCGGATATTTATTTAGTGGGTTATGGAGGGGAAGGGAAAAGGAGAGAAAGGGGAAGAGCAGAGAGAGAAAGAGAGAAAATAGAGAGAAACAGGGGGAAGGGGAGAAGTGGGGAGAAGGGAGCCTCTTTGGGAGAGAGATGGAAAAGAAATGGGCTCAGACTGCAAGCAGAAGGAAGATCTGTCTCAGTGGTGTACAGGGAGGGGCAGTGGGTGGGGCTTGTCTCTTAAAGGGACAGACAGACCATTACATATGACAGCTTTACTTTATAGCTGATTGGGCAGAGGTAACTGATCCACATTTTTAAAATAAAACCCGTCTCTTGTGAGTCTCACAGCCTCAAGAACATCCTAAAAGACTTAATCTTCTCTTCAAAGAAGACAACAAGATGACTTCTTATATATTCCATTTATGACAGGGATACATGGCCAAGCCCTGCTGTCAAGTACTTGAAGAGTTTCTTCCTATGGGACCACCATCCCGTCAATGCTGAATTCCTAACTATACTGCAGAAAAGGACTTGAGGATGTGTTGAGTGAAGCAAAGTTAGCTCACTAATCAAACAAAGATAAGAAATAGTATATACTTTAGATTTAAGTGTGAAGAGAGAGGGTAGAGGAGGAGGAGAAAGAATATACAAGACATGAGTGTAGCTTCTTTAGAGAAAATTGTCATTAGGTATCTTTGTTATTTGTTAGCTTGAGCAAGCTGGAGTCGTTTGGGAACAAGGAGCCTCATTTGAGAAAATACCTCATTAGATTGGGCTGGCAAGATTGTGGGGGCATTGTCTTAATGATTGATTTGGTAAAGCCCAGCCCATTATGGGTGGTGTTTCCTCTGGCAGGTGGTCCTGAGTTGTACAAGTATCAGAGTCCCATGTTGGGGTGACATCTGTCAGGGTCCAACCTCGACAGGGTTCACACATTCCAGGGTAGGGGAGTATGGATGAGAAATATTAGACAGAAGAAACAGAGATACAGAGACACAGTATAGAGTTGGGAGGTCAATTCAGTGAATACTGAAGTTGCCTGGGGTTATTATTTTCCACATGCCCATTACCAATATAACCCAATCCAAAAGGGGGAGGGTGGAGAAAGCAAAAGACTGCTTTACCTTGATACAAAGAACAAACAGCAATGACCTCTTAAATACCTGAAGCATCAAGCAACTATACCGAGTTAAGTTTTCTGTTTGCTTAAGAGGGACACAGAGCGACCACACCTTAGGCTAAGCATCCTGAAGGCAGCCACTCCCTGAGTCAAACCTCCTGTTATATCCTTGAAGGAGCAGGAATAGGCCTGAACTCTCTGACCTTTGATCAAAGTGGAAAGGATCCATCTCTGTGGGCCATCTTAATATCCATAACACCATGTAATATACCCTAGGTATAAATATCTTATTGGTAGCCACACCTTAAGTCAGACTGAAATTACCTGTTGCGAGTGAGAAGGAAACACAGAACATGCAACAAACCCTCTTAGGAGTTTATTAGAGGGGGCATGCACAGGCCTGGGGAAGTCAGTGTGCAGAGAGAGGGAGAGAGAGAGAAAGAGAGAGAGAGAGAGAGAGAGAGAGAGAGAGAGAGAGAGAGAGAGAGGAAGATGGCATGTCTAGCTTTTAAAAACTGCCTAGCACATACGCACAGGGGGTTGATGTGGCTGCACATATGCAGATGAAGGGGCTCATGCCTGTGTGCAGGGTTTAGCTGGGTCATATGTGGATGATGTAATCCACGCCACATGTGGGTCATGTGGGGCACTTTAACATCCCCAGGGGCCATTAAGCACTTCGGCCTGAGGGCTTGTCTGCACATTGCATGACCCCTACAACCCAGAAGTATCAGCCTTATGTGGCTGAAATCATTACACAGTCCTCTTGTCATTTACCTTGAAGGAGCAGGAATAGGCCTGAACTCTCTGACCTTTAGTCAAGGCAGTCACAGAAAACAAAGCAGGCTGAGCAAGCCATGGGTAGCGAACCAGTAAGCTGAATTCCTCCATGACCTCTGTTTTAGTTCCTGCCTCCAGGTTCCTTCCTTGAGTTCCTGTCTTGATTTTTCTTCATGATGGATCTTAACTTGTAAACCAAATAAACCTTTTCCTCCCCAAGTAGCTTTTGATCATGGTGTTTTATCTCAGCATTAGAAATCCAGGTGGGGCAGTATCTTTGCATTAGGATTAATTTAAAAAATTCAAAGTTGAAAAGTAAGTTACAATATATGAATTTACTTATTTCTCTTCAAGAATTTCCTTTTATAAATGAAATTCTAAAGTGATTTTATGAGGTGAATTGTTTAGATTTAGGGATGAGAAAAGAGTGTCAATGTAGCTACTACACTTGAGGCTCCAAACATTCTGGCCCTGTGTATCCGCCCATTGTTTTTTAGTCCTTGTGGGACTGAGCTGCTCTTAGGAAGACAAGTACTTCCTTTGGGGCAGTTTTAGCTTGATCACTTTATCTTCCTTTCCTGTTTTCTGACTGGACCATGCCCCAGCTGCCTCAGCTCCTACTGCCATGCCCCCTCAACCCCCATGACCAAGGGAATCCTAGCTGTGACCCACAGTGACCTTTGTTTTCTAGGATGCTTTGTCAGGCATTCTGTCAGTAACAAGGATGTGTGATCTTCAGTCTTGCCTTCATCCTATGATTTTATGAGACAGCTATGAGTTTGTGAGTTTTCTACTCCACTGATTCTTATCTTTTCTTGTTATTATTGCTCAGGGTTGCTTCAGGTGTTTGGGATTTTTTTTTAACTTCCAAGTGAATTTTTGGAGTTTTCCTTTTGTATGATGAATGTCTTTGGCATTTTTGATGGGAATTGCACTGAATGTGTAGGTTGCTCTCGATAACATTGTCACTTTACCATATTAATTCTCTTGTTCCATGAGTATGGGGTCGGTTTTCCATTTTCTTGTGCCTGCTTAGTTTTTTCATTAAGTGTTTCAAATATTTAATTGTGCAGATCTTTTATCTCATTGGTTAGGATTATTCCCATTTTTAAAACAATGTATTGTGAGTGTGATCTTGTTTTCCCCGATGTCTTTCTTAGCAAGTTTGCTATTGAAAGCTACTGGTTTCTGTATGTTGATTTTTGTATCCTGCTACTTTGTTGAGAATGTCAAATTTTAAGAGTCTCCTGGTAGAGTCTTTAGGGCCTTTTAAATACAGGACAGTATCTTTTGCAAACAGGTATACTTCAACATCATTTTTCCTTTTTCCTATTTGTATTCCCTTTATTTAATTCTCTTGGCTTAATAAGTTGTAATATAGCTAAAACTTTAAGCACTATATTGACTGAGTCTTTTTTTTTCAGGTTTTAAAAAATGCTTCCAGGCTTCCCCACTTAGCATGTTTGATAAAGGCTTATAGAATATAACCTTTGTTACATTGAAGTACGCTCTTTCTACTCCTAATTTCTCCTGAGCTTTTATCATGAAGGATGTTTAACTTTGTCAAAGGCCTAGTGCATCTGTTGAGATGATTATATGATTTATGTCTTTAAATCTGCTTACGTGCATGCTGAATTATACTTACCAATTTTCATATATTAAACCATGTTTTTATTCCTAGAATGAAACTTATGGGATATATATATATATGCATATATACTTATTAATTCTATAAAATATATATTAATATATATGAATGAATATAAAAGAAAATGTATGGAGTTTATTAGAATGTATTACAGTGACTTACAGGCTGTGGTCTGCTAGTCCAACAATGGTTGTCTACCAATGGAGGGTTCAAGAATCCAGTAGTTGTTCAGTCCATGAGACTGGATGTCTCAGCTGGACTTCAGCATATGCTGGAACCCTGAAGAAGAGGGCACAAATACCAGTGACGGAATGGATCTGCCAGAGAGAATGAAGGCAAACAGGCAAAGAAAAAGCACTTCCTCTTCCATGTTCTTTTTATAGCCCGCCTGCAGAAGGTATGGACAGAGTAGAGGTGGATCTTCCCACTTCAGATGATTTAATTAAGCAAGAGTGTGTGCCCAGGTGTGCTCAGTTATGTTTGGATTTTAGTTAATTCCAGATATAGTCAAGTTGACAACCAAGAATTGCTGTCACAGTCATGATACACGATGATTTCTGTATCTGTGTTCATCAGGAGAACTGGACTGATAGTTTTTTTACCTCTTTTTTTTATTACTTGTTAGGTTAAGTCTGGCCTCCCAGGATGAGTTTAGAGCCTCCATTTCCTTTATTGTATGAGCTAGTTAGGGGTGCCGCTTTCAGTCTTCTCTAACATGGGCAGGTTCGGTGTCGAATGCATGCTTTCCTTTTTATCTTCCCGGCCACCTCCCTACTGAGGCATTTTAGCTGTACATGTTTTATACATGTACATGATGCCAGATGAAGGTGTCTACAGTGAAACCAACCTGAGAGGAGGGGGACAGATTATTCTGTCATTTTACTAGGTCTTTGAGCTGCACTTCAGTTCTGGGGCTGAGCTCTCTGCACTTGATAAACCAGCCTGTGAGTTCAGGGCGGTCTTCCCAGCGTCCTCGTCACCAGTGAGTTCAGACCTGCTAATGTGCACCTGGTTCTTTATCAGGGTTAGAAACCAGACAGCAACTTTAGACATGGCACGATACAACCTAGGAATTGCTTCTCTCTTCAGCATTGTCGGTGCTCTTGAGAGAATCAGCTGGGAATTTAGGCACACCATTGTGATATCGTGGAAAGACTGGAAAGAGGCCGAGTGAGCTCCCCCCTCAAGTCTCATTGAGGTTATACATGTATTTTAATTTTAAAAAGTCCCTTTGATTTAATATTGGTAGCTAATATGGGTCTACAAATTTATTCATTCCTCTTAGATTCTTTTCTAAGTATTCTCTAATGGGCCTTGCTGCTCTGTTGGTTTCTGTTGTGGTAACTCTTTTCTCTGTACTTTTATTAACTTGAGTCTTCTCATTCTTTCTTTTAGGTAGTTGGGCCAATGTTGTCAATATTGTTTGTTTCTAAAATATCAACTTCTCATTTCTTTGATTCTTTCTACTGTTCTTTCAGCTTCTGCTTCATCTCTTAACTTTGTGTTTAATTCATTGCTTGTTTCCTAAGACTTTGCAGCAGGTATTTAGGTTATTCATTTGAAATCACTCTGCTTTTAAAATGTAAGCATTCATGGTTATAAATCTTTCAGAACTGCCAATGATTCCTGAAGGTGTTTTCATTTTCACTTGATTCTTGGTATTTTTAAAATTCCTCCCTGAATTTCTATAGTGATCCACTGATTGTTCAGAAGTGTATTGTGGGAGAGCAAAGTATGTATGAAAATACCCTCTGAAACTGATAATATGAAAATATCATCATATTATAATGAAACCTAGTCTTATTTTAGCTAAAAAATAATTAAGAGTATATTTTTAAATCTCTGCATGTTTGTAAATTTTCTACTGCTAATTTTATTCCAATATGTTCTGATGAGGCCCAAACACTTACTTAGATTCTCTCATACTTGTTAAGACTTCTTTATGGCCTAAAATGTGATGTTCTTTGGGAAAGGTGTTTTTTTTTTTTTTTTGAAAGAGCTACTAAAAAAAGTGTGTTCTTTAGCTATTCTATGGAATGCATGTGCCAGTTAAATACTTTTGATCTATGGGACAGTTTAACTCAAGTGTTTTCTTCTTCTTCTTCTTCTTCTTCTTCTTCTTCTTCTTCTTCTTCTTCTTCTTCTTCTTCTTCTTCTTCTTCTCCTCCTCCTCCTCCTCCTCCTCCTCCTCCTCCTCCTCCTCCTCCTCCTCCTCCTCCTCCTCTTTCTTCTTCTTGTCTGCATGATTGGTCTGTCAGCAGTAAATGCTATACGTCAGTTAGGCAATTCTGTAGTTCAAGCAGTTCATGGCCACACTAATGGGCGATGGGACGCGTAGATGATGGAACTCTTTCTCGCCACAGAGGGCGGGACCAAAAGCCAGAGCAGCTTTCACAGACTGCTCGTCCCACTGCTTCAGCTTCTCAGTGGGTCTGTGCCAAGCGCTGTTTCATAGTCACCTCTGTGGTCCTCTTCCATAGACACCACTTCCTCTGGCTCCCTGAGCTGTGAATGTTCTTGCTTTCCAGTCCCTAGAGCAGCTGTCTCAAACAATGGGCCACATTCAACACAGTGTGTTGGCTTGACTGTGCTGTTCTGAGATGCTGGCAATGGGAAATGAGCTTCTTCTCCAATGCTGGCCTGCCATGCAGGAGTTATTGTCCAAGTTGTGACAAGTTGGCATTTAAATCTGACCATCACATTCCTCTTTTACTATATCAAAGTGGAAAACAAGACACTGTGCTAGGCTAGGCTAACTCAGGGGTAAGCTGATGAGTAGAAGGATAGCAGAAGAAAGAAAAAGCAGGTTGCTGTTTTATAGAGAACATTAGCCTTTATTGCTACCAGGATTTTCGGGTCAGAACCTGGGCCCTGGTGGTCCTGACATGGTAGGCTAGGTGACCTGTCCTCAGTAAGCTAATTAAAGACACAAACAATGAAAGACAAGAGAAGAGGACTTATTTAGCATGACTACCTCAAGAGGAGGAACCCAAAAGTCTAGTAAACCCCCTTATTCCAAGCTGTTTTCAGAATCCTGACATAAGATTTAGGATTAACTAGACCAGAGGTATGCATGACTGAGTGGTGCTGGTCAAGGTATGGTCCCCTTCATTAACCCACCGTTGTCTCTGACTCTAGTCTTTCCCGCAAGGAGTTCTGATGTGTGTCCTACCAGTGTGAGTTCCCTTGAGACACGTTCCCTGGGCCTTTGCTCTTTCTTTCTGTCAGCATGACATTCCTGGGGAAATTACAAGTTGGGGGTCTATTGTTTCAGTGGTCTGATAGTCCAAAGGAAGCACAGAGTGTCTCTTTAGCGTATCTTTGTTCCTGACTGACTGGTTGCATTCGCAGACTTATGAATTAGTCCCCACAGTTTGTCTACTGTAAGTGGTGTGAAGACACAAGACATTGCTGTTCTTTCAGGCAGTTTTTTAAATAGCAGAGAACTTTTTTCCAAGTCAATTTCATTTTATTGCAATGTATAAAGCAGATAAAGGTAGCATTTATTTGGTTGGTTTTGTTTATAGAGGAGAAAGGGAGTTTATTTTGGTTTACAGTGTAGAGGACTAGACTCTATCATAGCAGATAAGGTATGACAGCAGGCAGGGAAGGTGTGACAACTGGAGAGGGAAGCTGGCTCTTCTCATTTCATCCATACACAAGGAGAGAGAAAGTGAGAGAGAGACACACACACACAGACAGATACATATACACACAGAGAGAAAAAACGGTGGAGCAAGGTTATAAACCTTCAAAGCCTGTCCCACCGCCCTCCCTCTGACATACTTCCTCTAGCAGGACTTTCCATCCTAAAGGTCCTGTGACTTGTACAAACTACTTAATTCACCAGCTGGGTCCCACATGTTTGAATACATGAGTTTATTGAGGATATTTCTTTCTTTCTCTTTCTTTCCTTCTTCTATTAAACATGTTTTTCCCCCTCATACAATATAATCTGAATAGTCCCCAGCCTCCTTCCAGTTCCTCCCCACTTCCTCTCCCATCTAGATCCACTCCCTTTCTATCTCTTGTTAAAAAAGAACATATAGCAATATTTTGTGTTTTAAGAAATAAAGCTTGCCTGGATCAGAAAGCAGAGCTAAGCTCTAGAGGCCAGGGAATGGTGGCACATACCTTTAATCCCAGGACACAAGGCCACCCTGGGCTATGTCACACACAAACTGTCATAAAAAAAAAAGAGAGAGAGAGAGAGAGAGAGAGAGAGAGAGAGAGAGAGAGAGAGAGAGAGAGAGATCCCACAAAGGTGTTCCCAGCACTTAGGAGTCACAGGCTTTTAATCCCAGCACTAGGGAGGTAGAGACTGTAGTGGTATGGCTGGGCTGAGAGACAGAGATAAGGCAGGAGGTGACAAGAGCTCATTGCCGCCGTCTGAGGTTTGGTGGAGAGCATTGCAGTCTATAGTCATGCTGAGGACAAGATCACCCCTTTGTCTGTCTGAGCCATGGTAGTGGTAAGACCTCTAGTGATTTAGCTGCTTTGCTTTTCTGATTTTCAGCTTGAACACAATATCTGTCTCTGAGTTTTTATTATTTGTGCTACAAGAATAGGCTTCTAAGAGAAAACAACAAAACATAACAAAATAAAATATTAGACAAAACAAAAACCACCACATCAAAGTTAGACAAGCCAAGCCAACAGAAAAATAGAAGAGCCCCATGTTGGCCCTGTGATTATGAGTCTCTGTAAGTTCGTAGGAATTTTTCCTGGGGTCCTCCATCCTCTCCCCATCTCTTTTCCTACTTAGTCTTCCATGGGGTTCCCTGAGCTCTGAGGGGAGAGATTTGAAGGTCTCCCCCAACCCCCATATAATGCTGGTTGTGGGTTTCTGCATCTGTTCCTGTCTGCTGCAGGAGGAAGCATCTCTGATGATGACTGAGTAAGGCACGGTCTATGATTACAACAGAATGTCATTAGGAATTGTTTTATTGGTGCCCCCTCCTTTTTAAGACCAGTAGTATTTGATTTTACCCTGGGTCCCTGGGCTGTCCAGTCGTTGGTTCTTGGTCACCAGTGTCGGCTATGGGCTCCATCTCGTGGAGTGGGCCTTAAGTCTAAGCAGACATTAGTTGGTTACTCCCACAATCTTTGTGCTACCATTGTCCTAGTATATTTTGTAGGCTGGACAGATTGTAGATCAAAGGTTTTAAGTTTGGGTTGGTGTTTACATTTCTCTTTTGGTAGCCTGCAGAGTATCTTTCCGTGTGAGTGTGGGTGTTGTCTTCGGCAGTGGGGTCTTACTGTCAGTTTCTGTAGAACAATCTTGTTGTCTTGGCAGCAACCTGAGTTGTTTGGGAATTTCTGTGGGACCCTTTTGGCCCACAACTCAATTTGATGAAACCCAGTCCTGGTACTAGAGGCTTCATTTGGTGACAAAAGATGACCAATTGGAGTTTCCATCTTTCTCATTATTTAGAGATTTCATTAGGATCACCTTCATATATTGTAGGATGTTTCCACTGCATTGGGTTTCCAAACTGCCCCTTAGGCGCCCTTCATTTCTAGCTGTTCCCCCTCATTCGCTCCATTCAATCCCATACCCTCTCTCTGATTCCCCCATTCTTGTCCCACCCACCCCCATCTACCTATAGAATCTATTCTATTTCCCTCTCCTGGGGAGATACATGTATTCCCTTTAGTCCCTTTCTCTATGCCCATCCTCTCTGCGTATCATAGTGTTTTTATTGTGGTGAAAAAACACCATGACCATGGCAGCTCTTATAAAGAAAGATATTTAATTGGGGTATGCTTACAGTTTAGAGTTTAGTCTATAATCAGAATGGTGGGAAGTGTGGCAGCATGCAGGCAGGCGTGGTACTAGAAAGGTAACTGAGAGTTCTGCAGCTGCATCCAGAGGCAGCAGAAAGAGAGGGAGACACTAAGCCTGGCTTGAGCATTTGAAACCCCAAAACCCACCCCCAGTGACACACTTCCTCCAACAAGGTCACACCTCCTAGTGATCCTAATGACCAAGCATTCCATATATGAGCGTATGGAGGCCATTCTTATTCAAACCGTCATACTGGGTCTACAGATTACAGTTTGGTTGTCTATGACTGATATCCAGATATTAGTGAATAAACATTTATTTTTCTGGGTCTAGGTTACCTCATTCGAAATGATTTTTTTTTTAGTTCCTTTGATTTGCCTGCAAATTTCACTATGTCATTTTTTTTTACAAACTGGCAATATTCCAGTGTGTAAATGTACAATATTTTATTTATCTCTGTTGAGGGATATCTAGGTCATTTCTAACTTCTGACTATTATGACTAGAGTAGCAGTGAACATGGTTGAGCAAGTGTTTTTTTTTTTTTTTTTGGTAGGATGAAGCATTCAGAGTGGTATATCAGAATCTTTAGGTAGATCGATTCAATTCATCTTCCTGAGGAACCACCATCCACAGTGGCTGTACAAGTTTGTACTCCCATCAGCAACGGAGGAGTGTTCCCTTTGCTCCACATCTTTGCCAGCATAAACTGACCCTTATTGATTATTGATTTTAGTCATTCTGACGTGTGTAAGATGGAATCTCAAAGTAGTTTTGATTTGTATTTCTCTGATGGCTAACGATGTTGAAAATTCTAAGTGTTTCTTAGCTATTTGAATTTACTGTAATGAGAATTCATTGTTTGAATCTGTAACCCATTTTTCATTGGGCTATTTGGTTTTGTAGGGGGTGGATTTCTTATTCTAGGTACAGCATTCTACCTCTGACTCCCCTAGGCTCATGGCCATTTCATGATGCAAAATTCATTTAGCCTTCACAAGTCCCCATAGTCTCTTTAATAGTCTCGACACCGTTCAAAAGTCCAATGTCTCTTTGAGACTCAAGGCAATCTGTTAACTGTAACCATCTGTAAAATTTTTAAAAATTACATTCTCCCAGCATGTAAGGACACAAAATATGCGTTCCTATTCCAGAAGGGAAGAATGAGGTGTAGGGAGGGAAGACCTGACCAAAACGGTTGGAAATAGAGTCTGGCAATCAGCAAATCTGGAGGCCCATGTCCAGTAGCTGAACTTTCAGTTCCAATGAGCACAGGAGGTTCTGCCCTCCAGCTTTGCTGTCTGTAGCACACATCTCTCGGGCTGGTTCTTTTCCTGTATGCAGCCCTCCTTGGAAGAGAGGAGAGGGGCAAGGCATGACAATAGACAAGAAGGCATGCTGACTGAATGGGGCAAGAAGCTGGCTGATTAAATTTTGATCCACACACAGGAAGCAGAGCAAAAAAAAAAAAAAAGCACCATTTTCTATGTGTACATATTTTTGTAATTTTACATATAGAGTATTTGCTTTGATTAAAGCAGTATTAGAAAATGAATGTTGTAGATGATAGTTGTGATCTCAGCCTCAGTATCCAGTTCTTTCTTAGCACTCGCTTAGCACTGAGAAATGTTGAAATTGCCTTACTCTTTGAGGGTGAGTTGTCACTCATTCCATATACATATGTTTCACATGGTTACAACACTTGACGCTTGAGGGAGACACTCTGAGAAGACTTGTCTGTTTCTGATGTTGGTTGGTGAAGTCAGGCGCCAGTTGGCTAAGTCATGCTCTTCACTTTGCCCTGAGACGTCTTTAGAATTACCTATTAGAAGTATTTGTGTTGTTACAGTGATAATTGTCTCTGAAGAACTAAGTAAATTAAAAATATGTTTTTTAGTTCCATCTACCAGGATATAGCAGAGGTCATAAAAGCAAGGAGTTTGGGGGATAGTCATATGCTGTCAGTTGTCTTTAAAATTAGCTTTCTTCTTATTCTGTTCTGACCCACTTATTCCTTGCCCATGTAAGTTAAATGTTTGCAGTCAGGTAACTGGGTCCAGCTTCCAGGAATAATGGGAAAAGGTAAAGTTCAGGGTCGGTTTGAGCAGTATTTGCAGTGTTTGGCTCTTCCCATCCATTCTGACTATGATGCTGATTCCCGGGCTTTCTGTGTTGCATTTGTACTTCCTTTTGTACTGTCGACATAGCATCGCTCTGGTTAGATATATACAAAATAGTGCATGATGTTGGAAGCTCGAGTCTGAGTTCCAGAGCTCTCGCCCAAATTTTTAGGCTCTTGTGACCCAGGACAAAAAAAATTGGATCAGAGACACATGTTTAGAAATAGAAATGCATCTTTCTAAGAAAGAAAGCACTTCCAAGGATGAGGTAGACAGTAAGCCGGGGAAAACCATGAACTCCAAAGTGCTAGACTGTGAGGCACATAGCCATTTATGTCCCACCTGCCTCTGCCATGCTCGTGTATTGCAGGCTTCTCTTGAACATGTGCTGTCTGTTGTAAGTAGCCTAGATGGGAAGGGTTTCCAGTCCTTTTCTGCAACTGGATTTTTTCATATATTCATTTAGATCAATAAGATGTCTCTGTCTCTCCTTAGCCACAACCCCTTTCTGAGAGATGTGGTCCCAAATATTTTGGGGGAACAGAGTCTATTTTCTGTAACCACCCCCATGCTGATGAGAGGCGTAGTCACTAAGAGGAACCACAAGACAAACTGATAATTCTGTAAGATGTGGCAAGAAACAAAACAAAGTTTTAAAGAGGAATCATGTGGTGAAATAGACTCAAAGGGGAGATGATGTGACATTGTGGTCATTGAGTATTAACAGTGACAAAAGAAAAGCGACATGGCAAACCAGCGCATAAAGTGAGGTTATGATGGGGACAGGAGATAGGAACTGGACGTGCAGCTCATCTCCCAGATCCTGAAGGCGGCAGTTCCAGGAATGCCCTTTGTTCTCTGCTGGGAAAGCCAGAAGGGAGTTCTGGTTTGTTGGTTTGTTTGTTTTTATTCTTCTCATATAATATATCCCACCGAAGCTTCCCCTCCCTCCACTCCTCCCAGGTCCCCCCACATCTCCCCTCTCTCCCAGATCCGCTCCTCCTTTGTTTCCCTTCAGAAAAGAGGCTTCCCCAGTGATAACAGTCAAACACAGTAACACTAGGCACAAACCCTCTTACTAAGAGCGATGAGGCAGTCCAGGAGGAGAAGGGTCCCTAGAGTAGATCACAGAGCCAAAGACGCCCTCACTGCCACTGTTAGGAGTCCCACAAACCCCAAGCTACACAACCACAGCATGTTTGTAGAAGGCCTAGTGCAGCCCCATGCAGCCCCCTGATTGCTGCTTCAGTCTCTGTGAGCCCCTGTGAGCCCTGTGAGCTCTGCTTAGTTGATTCTGTGCTCTGTGTTCTCCTGGTATCCTTGGCCCCTCTGGCTCCTACAATCATCATCTCCCACCTCCACCCCCTGCTTCTGTGGGGTTCCCTGAGTTCCAAGTTCCACTTAATGTTTGGGTGTGGGTCTCTGCATCTGCTCCAAACAGCTGCTAGAGGAAGCCTCTGTGATGGAGACTGGGCTAGGTACCCATCTATGAGTATAGCAGTGTATTGTTAGAAACCATTTCACTGACCGTTTAAATACATTATACATATTGATTCTTTGTGGATTTCCCATCATGCATCTTGATCCCACTCATCTCCCTGTCACTTTGCATCTGCCCTTTGCCTTTACAACTCCCCCCCCCAAGATAAACCAAAATAAAATTGAAAAGAAAGATGAAGCTGTACTCATAAGCGTTCATTGCAAAGAGTCACTTTCCCCATCCCTCTCACTTGCTGCATGTGATTTTTCTTTTTCCTGTCATTCGTGTTTGGTTCTGACCTAGGTCTTTGAGCCATCTAGCATCTAGTTCCTGGACATCCAGGCAGTTTTGGGCATGGGCTTCGTCTTGTAGTATGGACCTCAGTTAGACTAGTCCTTGGTTGGCCGCCTTCACAAGCTTTGAGCCACCATTGCTTCAGAACATCTTGCAAGCAGGACAGGGGTGGGTTGAATTTACCACTGGGTTAGTGGTCCCACGGCTGGGAGCCTTGCCAGGTTATTGAAGATGGCCAATTCAGGCTTTTCTCCTCCATTGCTTGGAGTCCTCACTAGGTTCACCATCATGGGTTCCAGGATGTTTCCACTGAAGTAGGGTTCCGCACTACGCCCCAAATGCTTCTCTGTTCAGTCTCTCCCTGTATTCTCTCCCTCATCCCTCCCTCCCTCCTTAGCCTGAGCCCTCCTGTTCCCATCTCCATCCACCCCAAGTCCACCTGCAAATCTATTCTATTTCCCCCTCCAAGGGGAGATCCCGACATCACCCCCAGAGCCTCCCTTGTTACTTAGCCTCTCGGGGTCTGTGCATTATAGTGTGATTAACAGTTAGTATCCACTTAGAAGAGTGCATATCATGCGTGTCTTTCTGGGTCTGGGTTGCCTTGCTTAGGATGATTTTTTTCTACTTCCGTCCATTTGCCTGCAAACTTCCTGAAGCCACTTTTCCCAACAGCGGCCCCCTGAAGAGCCTGCTTAGAGGCTGTGTGGGAGGCTGTGACTGAAGCTCCAGCCCAGAGGCTCCACCCTGCTGGTGATCTGCTTTAGAACTGGAGCTCTGGACTTTGATGGCCCCTGCTCCCCAGTTTCAGCCAGCTCCTGAATGTCATGAGGGAGAAAATGTTACCTAATTTTGTTGAGGCCCATTAAGGCAATGCTACTTCCTCCTGGCTAATAAAATGGGATATAAGTTCTGGCTCTGGGTAGAGACCAAGACACAAAAAATTCCAGGATCCAAGCTAAAAAAAAAAAAATAAGAAAGAAAAAGAGCTCATCCAACTAGTGCTAGCAGTGTGAACAAGCCCTGTCTCAGAAAGGCTAATTGATGCTAAGCCAGAGATGGGAGGAGTGGTCACCCCTGTGATGGGATGATTGAGATGATGTGCTTGTCCTTCCTAGACCCTGCTTAGTGCAGCCACTCACGGAGCCCTGGCTACAGGACTGTGCTAAGGACTGCCCACTCCACGCGGGAAGCTTCCCTGCCTTTTCCACAAGACACACTTGCTCCTCTGGCTCTTAGACTCTTCTGTGATGTTCCCTGAGCTTAAGATGCAGGAGTGGTAGTTGTATCCCCTTGTTGCTGGGCACCACAGGGTTGCTTTTCCTCCCCACACTGACAGGCTGTTTTCCTGTAATGATCTTTATCTGCTGCAGAGAGCAGGCTCCTTGATGGGAGGAAGAGCTGCACTTACTGTGGGCAGAAGGAACAGGTGTCCTGGTCTCACCCGCCCCCTCCTTCCCTCCTCCCCTTTCCCTTTTCTCACTTCAGATCACTTGTACCCTCTCTTTCTCTCTCCGCTGCCCGGCCCTAGTTTCCTGACTTGTGGTCACTCCAGTTTTTATGCTCATACCTGGATGTGTGGAGCGAGGAGCTTCAGATTAGAGAGAACAGGCAGTGTCTGTCCTGGGTCTGAGTCACCAAATTCTGGGTTCTCTCACTTGCACAGCAAGCGTGCTACCAGCTGAGCCGTCACCCTCACCCTTTGTTCTGTCCCTTCCTATACCAGGGTGACTTCATTGAACTTCAAGATCTAAAAATGGTCAATTAAGTCATCTTTAATGAGGCCTCTAATTTGTACTTTATTTTGTTCTACTGAACAATAATTATACTCCTAGTTTTTTTGGAACAATGTCTATCATTAGGGGTTACAAATTGTTATCTTCTATTTCTTTTTTATACTATTTCTTTTTAAATAACAAGTGTGAGTTTGTATATAAGAGTAGAGAATGTAAACCAGGCTGTTGGTTCACACCTTTAATCCCAGAACTCAGGAGGTAGGGGTAGGTGGATCTCTGTGAGTTTAGTCTAGCCTGGTCTACAGAGTGAGTTACAGAACAGCCAAGACTACACAGAGAAATCTTGTCTCAAAAAACCAGTCCCTCACTGGGCAGTGGTGATCACATCTTTAATCCTAGCACTTGGGAGGCAGAGGCAGGAGGATCTCTGTGAGTTCGAGACCAGCCTGGTCTACAAGAGTTAGTTACAGGACAGGCTCCAAAGCTACAGAGAAACCCTATCTCAAACAAACAAGCAAGCAAACAAAAAAAACCCCAACAAACAAACAAAAACCAACCCCTTCCCCCAAAATATCAGAGAATGTAGAAAAGTCTGACTATAGTTTTAAGCTTCAAAAATATCACACAGTACTATAGTTATAGAAAAGGCTTCTTTGAAAGTTTGTTTAAATTTATAGTAGTGTTGTGACTTTTGAATAACACAGTTTTAAATCTTTTCATTTCAACCCTTTTTGAAGAAAAGCTTATTATACTTGATGTTCAATTAATGATAACAATAAAAATTACTTTTCATTGTAAAAATGTTTCACACAATTAACAAATGTACAAAAAATACAAGGACACTTGGCTTCTACAAGTGTGTATATGGGAAATGGCATCAAGTTCAGAGACTGTGGATGAACTGGATGCCCCAAACATACACTTCACATTTGCTGAATCAGATAGTCCAAAACCTCAAGTTACAGAATCCCAGCAGCGAACCCCTGTCCGCCTGTGTGTTTGTAGGCCTTTCTGATGGACTTCCTTCCTGCCTACACAGCAGTGTGCTGTCTGTTGAAATTGCTGTATTTGGCATACAGAAAAGCCAGAGGCATTTTTCACCATAAAAAGCTCCAAAAGTTAATGTTTGATGTACCATCAGGAATTTTACATTCAACCCTTTCCTTTTTTTGAGATATAATTCATAAACTGTAAAATCTATCCTTTTGAAGTACACTGTTTAGTGGTTTTAGTATGTTTAAAAGCTTGGCTGAGTGTGGTGTCACAGACCTGTAAGCCCAGCCCTTGTGAGGCAAGGAAGAGGCTGCTGTAAGTCAAGGCCAGCTTTGTTGACATGGGGCGTTTTAAGCCTCGCCCCCAGTTACACAAAACAACAACCAACCAACCAAACACACAAAAATACCTTATAATAACAAGAAAACCCTCCACTGAAGTTTGCTACTCTGATTCAGTAAAGCTTCAACCGATGTCTTGGCTGTCATTTGCTATGTCTTCTTCCTGGGTGACCACTTTTTCTGGGTGGATTTGGCCATTCTACATGTTTCACATGTATAGAATTTTATAATATTTTGTATCTTAACCTTTTCTTTTAGTCAACAGTGACTCTTAGAGCAGTGTTTCAGGATTTTTTTTTCCATTTCTGCATAGTGGTTCTTACTCTATTAAATGATACAATTTTTCTATGAGACAGAACCATTGTTACTACATATTATGTTTGTGGAAAGTTTCTAGATAGCACTTTGTCAGATATGAGTACAGCTTCTTAAGCTAGGTCTTGGTTACAACCCATATGGGCTCACAGACCAATATGAGTGCTACAAAATCTTGGCAACAGTCAAAGGTTTCTGAACACACAGTAATCAAACTTAACTCAAAGTCAAATGTGTAATGAATCCCAGATGTCTCTGGCAGTTCTTACTCGTGGGTTGCGCGGCACCACAGCACACAGCATGTACACTTGGCCCTGTGCTGAGTGTGCTGCACAGCACACAGCATGTACACTTCTCCTTGTACTGAGTGTGCTGCATGGCTACAGCATGTACACTTCTCCATGTACTGAGTGTGCTGCATGGCTACAGCATGTACACTTCTCCATGTACTGAGTGTGCTGCATGGCTACAGCATGTACACTGCTCCATGTACTGAGTGTGCTGCACGGCTACAGCATGTACACTTCTCCATGTACTGAGTGTGCTGCACGGCTACAGCATGTGCACTGCGCCCTGTACTGAGTGTGCTGCACGGCACACAGCATGTACACTGCGCCCTGTACTGAGTGTGCTGCATGGCACACAGCATGTACACTTCTCCATGTACTGAGTGTGCTGCACGGCTACAGCATGTACACTGCGCCCTGTACTGAGTGTGCTGCACGGCACCAGCATGTGCACTGCGCCCTGTTCATGCCATCCTGCTGCTCAGCATCAGTCAGTGCTGTCTGAAACACCGTGGCTCAGGATCCAGGCTGGTGTGCACTGCAGTGCTCTCATAGAAACCAGGGCTTAGTTACAGAAATAAAGACCTCATATATGTTCTTACCATTCATCAGCATGTAACAAATCACTCTATTTCTGGTTTGTACTGTGTTAGAATGTTTGATTTTAAAATTTGCTGTTTGAGCTACTGTCTCAAATTTTATTTAAACAGAAAAACAGTGCTAAATGAATTGTGGTTTTGGAATAGGAAAGAATTTTCAACAAATTTTGAAATGATTCTAAATATTCATATGCTATTTTATACTATGTCTTCATATGAAGTAGTGTTCCTGGCATGGAAGGACATCGTAACACTGAAGTATCAGTTCATGCTGGAAAGCATTTAAGATGCTTTGTGTCCTTCAGTATCAGATAAACAACCATTATTTAATTCTCTACATAAAAATAAAAATGCACATTTGTCTCATTAGTAGGAAAATTTGTTTTCGTGTTTAATAAGTGGTAAGATTATATGTATACACTGTCTTTAATCCCAGCACTTGGGAGGCAGAGGCAGGTAGATTTGAGTTTGAGACAAGCCTGATCTACAGAGCGAGTTCCAGTATGGCCAGGGCCACACAGAGAAGCCCTTTCTTGACAAATAAAACAAACAAGATTATATGTATACTTAAGAATTGTTTGAAAATAAATAATTTATGACTTATAGATCTGTAAATATTTGATTTATATATTTGTATATCTAGGGTCATATAAAAAACTTCTCAGGCAAAATAAGGTCACAGGTGGTAAAAGTTTAAGAAGTCCTTGGCTTGAGGGCTGCAAGTGAGGATCTTTTTGCTTGCCCTTCTGTGCACTTATTCAGCTTCCATTAGACTAGTATGGAGTTATGTAGGAATGATTGCATGTACATTAAAACCTTGTTCTTTGGTGATCTTAAGACCAGACTTAAAAATGCCATCCTTGGAGTCACTGAAGCAGCAGTGGGTTGTAGGTGTGTGTCTGTGTGTTGTGTGTATACCTAAATATGTTTAACATCTGACAGTCCAGTGCCAATGAATGTAGTGCCAGGATCTGTTTCTAATATGACTGCCTGTTAAGAGGAATAAGGGCTCTCCTTACAGTAATGGTGTGCTGTGCCAAAAGCAAAGAAGTGTTGAAAGAATGAAAAAACTGGTCAAATCCCATGAGAGTATGCTTCAGGGAATCCTGCTGGCCAAATCTTGAGTATTTTCAGTGCCAAAATAAATAATAAATGTAGCTCATTGCATAAATTGAAATCCATGAGTACATACTGATATAAATATAAGCACAAGAATAAATAAAGAGAGCTGGACAGAGAGCTCTACCTTACTTACCAACTAATAAAGGTAAAAAATATTGGATTTGAGCAAAATCATCATTGGAGTCTATAGTAGGTAAAACTTTGATAAGAAGCAGGATTTACATAATTTCAAAATATTTACCCACAAACATACTATTTACTCTTTAATAAGTAAAAAAAAAAGTGAGCAAAATCATGCTAGAAACCATCAAGGGATGCTTTTGTTTCTTAGAATAATGAACTCAGAACACCAGCTACTCTGTTATTCTTTTTATGATTTTTAAGATAATAATATAAATATATTATTTCTCCCTTCCATTTTTGTCCCCCAACTCTTCCCTTGTACTCCCTTGGCTGTCTTTAAAATTCATGGCACACATACATATACACACACATATATGCATATGTTCTGTGCATATTATTTAGGACCATCTATCTATCATTTATCATATATTCTTATAATATAGTAATGTGCTCAGTCCATATGCTATAACTTGTATATATATCATTTCAAGACTGACCACTAACTAGAAGACTATTTCTCTTGCTTTCAGCGTTCCTTAGTTGCCTTCGGTTCTTTGTCTATGGTTGAACTTTCCCTCTTCCATGTTAGCATGCCTACTAATGATCTTCCTTGTTCAGGCCTTGTTTAGGCAAACATGTTGCTGAGACTTTATGGGTATAGTCTCTGATATTTCTAGGAGACACACTCCCCCAGAAAACTCTTTGTTTCTCTGAATCCTAACATCTTCCCCCCTTCTCTCCCAATAATCCTGAGTCTGGCACGCAGGAGTTGTATTCTAGATATGTCAGTGTGGCTCCAAACTCCACATTCTGATCAGTTGTGGGTTTCTGTAATATTCTTGTGCTACAAAGAGAAGTTTCCCTGAGGGGTGAGAACTCCGTTGATCTGGGGGTATGAGGATAAATATTTAGAATGTAGTTAGGGATTATGCTGGTTTAGTAAAGTGGTTGTAGCTTCTCCTCCAGGATTCATAACTTCTCTAGGCCCGTATAGTTGACTAGGCATCTGGTACCAGGCATGATTTCCCTCTTGTTGGTCTTAGGTTTGGTTAGAGACCTGGTGGTTACACAGAGTATACATACCACCACTGCACCTTTAGCGGTTATCAGCTATCATGCCCCGCTAGTCATTGTTGTGGTTCATAGGCTTCATACTCAGGAAGGACTATTGCTTCCTACCCTCCTTTGAAAGCTGACATAGTGCCATCTGGTACAATAAAAGCTAGTCCTAAGGAGGATGCTTTCAGGTCAGAGCCATCTCAGGCTCTCTGGGTCATCTATCCAAAGTGCATGGTTTCTTCAGTTGTAGAGACTTACCTTCTGCCTTTGGAGAAAACGGTAATGGCCTATAATATTTTTCAGATCTCTTGGACAACCAACAACTCAAAAGTGGTCTTCTCATGCCTACTGCTGAGGTTTTTGTTAGTCTATGGTTCTTATGGGAGCAGTGTCTGTCCTGTCAGGAAAATTTCACTTAAGAACATGTGTTTGTATGCATAGTTACTTACGTGTGTTGTAAGAGCTGTTAGGTAGACAGTAAATAGTATGGTTCCTCCTCCTTCCTTCTCCCTAACTAAAGTCCCACCCCCATATTTCCTATTTTTCCCTCCAAATTATAT
>NW_026067920.1:22045390-22079889 GCF_014885135.2 Alexandromys fortis
ATATTGGTTTTTCAAGACAGGGTTTCTCTATAGCTTTTGGTGCCTGTCCCGGAACTAGCTCTTGTAGACCAGGCTGGCCTCAAACTCCCAGAGATCCGCCTGCCTCTGCCTCCCGAGTGCTGGGATTAAAGGCGTGTGCTACTACCGCCCCGCTCCTCCAAATTATTTGTACCTTGCTATTTTCTTCCTATTCCTTCTTACCAAACCCCTGAATGGTCCATTCTACTTTACTACTGGCTTATATACTCACATTTGAAGATTTGGAATTAGGAGCCTCCAATGAGAAAGAACATGCAATATCGGTATTTCTGGGTCTGGGTTACCTCATTCAATAGAATGTTTTGTATATGGAATGTACTATCCAGTCCCACAGCCATTCAGTCCCAAAGAAACACACAGAGGCTTATAACAGTTATAAACTGGCCTTTTAGTTGATGTTTATTATTAACTAGCTCTTACAACTTAAATTAACCTATAATACTTATCTATGTTTAGCCACATTGCATCGTATCTATTCTCAGAAAGGCATTCTCATCTTGTTTCCTCTGAATCTGCCTAGTGACTGCATCTCTGCCTTTCCTCTTCCCAGAATTCTCCTAGTCTGGTTGCTCTGCCTATACTTCCTGCCTGGCTACTAACCAATCAGCGTTTTATTAAACCAATATGAGTGACAGATCTTTACAGTGTACAAGAGCATTCTCCCATAGCATTTCCCTTTTTTTCTTTTCAAAACAAGAACTCTGAATCTAATCTTTGTTTACCTTTTTCCATGACCATTATCCATAACAACTTGTAAACAACACACTAAACAAAGACAAAAACATCCATAATCCATTTTGGGGGGGGGGATGTGGGCATAGTTTTCTAGGCTATTTCCTGCTGATTGGGACTGCTGATAATCTTATAGGACCCAAAGAAAATTTAGGATTATGGTCAAGTCCTGACTGGAATATTCTGTGAGGCTGGATCTTCTCAGGCAACAGTCTTGAATCTGTTCTGGATGGAGAACTCAGAGGAAATTGCAACAGAGGTTCTCTGAAACATTGGATCATCTGGGCCATTCACTACTATCAAAGATTTTTCAGGGGATCTTCCATGATCAGGCCACATTTTTCTTAATCCAGAATGAATCTACAACATCTCATTTCCTGTAGAAACAAAAGCAAAACCTCTTCTCCAAAGTAACATATCTTTTGACTTAAATTTTGAATTCAAGGCATTTTCAAAATATATAGGTTGGATTAATCCCGCAACATTTATAATCAAATTTCTTTTACCAGCTGTTGCTCTTTTCTCAATAGCCAAACAATTCAAGGACAACACAGTAATATACAGTACGCAGATTCTCTGTGTATTTTCATCTTTATGTGGCTTTTTAAAAAATTGTATTTCTTTTATCTTTATTTTTTAATTTTTGTTTCTTTGAGACAGGGTTTCTCTGTTTATCTTTGACTGTCCTGAACCTCACTCTGTAGACAGGCTGGCCTCAGACTCACAGAGATCCTCTTGTCTCTGCCTCCTAAGTGTTGGGATTAAAGGTGTGTGCCACCACTGCCTGGCTACTTTATTTCTTTTTTAAAGGATTTTGTTGATCCTTTTTCTTCTTCCTTCCTTCCTTCCTTCCTTCCTTCCTTCCTTCCTTCCTTCCTTCCTTCCTTCCTTTTTTAGGGAGTTATTTATTGTGCACACAGTATTCTGCTGGCATGCATGCCTGCACAGCAGAAGAGGGAGCCAGATCTCACTATGAATGGTTATGGCCACCATGTGATTGCTGAGAATTGAACTCAAGACCTCTGGAAGAACAGCAAGTGCTCTTAATCTTTGAGCCATCTCTCCAGCTCCTGTCTATCCTTTTTTCATATATATATATATACATATATGTATATATATATATATATATATGAATATTCTTTTTTCTTTTCTTTTATTTTTTTGTTTGTTTTTTGAGATAGGGTTTCTCTGTCACTTTGGAGCCTGTCCTAGAATTAGCTCTTGTAGACCAGACTGGCCTCGAACTCAGAGATCAGCCTGCCTCTGCCTCCCAAGTGCTGGGATTAAAAATGTGAGCCACCAACACTCAGCTAGTATTTTTAAACACACTGTAAACCATTTGGAGTTTCTTTTCATCTGAATCTGCCTTTACTGTATACCTCTATCTTTTTCTGACCACATGAGTCTTTAATCTGCTAAGCAACATGGCTGGGATTAAAGCTGCAGCTTTGGTGGCTAGCTCTGCCCCATTCCTTGGCTTTCTGAGAGTCTAGCTTCATGGTGGAGGTATTGGCAGGAGCCACATTTATTGCCACAACTCTGTGGAGTTTCTAGGTCCTTGTCACCACCAAGAAGACTGATAACAGCTGCTCATAAACACCATTTAAATGTTTGGTGGCAGAGCCTCATGGCTAAACATAGAAAGAATTATGGGTGAATTTAAGACATAAGAGCTAGTGAGTAATAGGACTGAGCAATAGGCCAAACAGTTTATAATTATTATAAGCCCCTGTGTGTTTCTTTGGGACTGAATGGCTGCGGGACTGGGAGGAACAGAAACTTCTGTCTACAAAGTCTCATCTGCTTAGTTGCAAATTTCATGATTTCATTTGTCTTCATAGGGAATAGTATTCCATAGTGAATATGTAGCATATTTTCTTTTATCTGTTTGTTGTTTGAAGGAGAGTTAGGTTTTCATTTCTTTTGTTTATAATCCCACAAACAGTGAAAGGGGTTTCCTGTTCCTCTAGCATTTGTTGTTGTTTGTTTTAAATTTTGTTGATTTTTTTTCCATTCTGACAGTGGTAAGATGAGCTCTCAGAGGTGTTTTTTTTTTTTTTTTTTTTTTTTTTTTTTTTTTTTTAATCTGCCTTTCTCTGATTTCTAGGGACAAAGAACAGTTCTTAGCCATTCTTATTTCTTCTTCAGGGAACTCTGTTTAGATCCTGAGCTCATCTTTTGAATGGGATTTTATTTTTGACCCTGTGTTTTCTGAGTTCGTTAAATACTCTGTATATTAATTCTCGGTTAGCTGTGTAGCTAGCAAAGATTCTTTGCCATTCTGTGGGCTTCTTCATGCGACTGTTTTTTAGCTGTGCAAAAGCTTTTTAGTTTCATGAAGTCTCATTTGTCATTTGTTTGCCACAGTTCTTGGGCAAACGGGTCCCCTTCAGGAAGTCCTTTCATACGTGTGTCATGTTAGGGCATGGCCTGTGTTCTTCTAGCAGTTTCAGTGTTTCCGATTTCACATTCAGGTCTTTAATCCATGTGGAGGTAGATTTTGTGTGAGTTGATAGACACCAGTCTAATTTCATTCTTTTGCAAGTGGACATCCAGTTTTCCCAGCACCGTTTGTTGAAAATGCTTTCTTTTCTCCAGTGTACATTATTGGCATCTCTGTCAAACATGAGAGGGCTGCTGGGATATATCTGCGGTCTGGAAGGATAATCTCTACAGCATTGTTCATTTTGTTCAGGATTGTTTTGGTTATCTAGGAGTTTTTGAGGTCATGTGAAATTTTAGAGAGTTTTCTCTATTTCAGTGAAGAAAGAAATGAGGACTAGAATTAGTTCTGTCGTATTCTTGTTAAAGGCATACAAGCCATGTCTACTCTCAAGGAAATATGAGGAAAAAACAAATTAAGGAATCTTCTGTATGTAATTAGTTTGAATGATGGCCAAGGGGACTCAAGTTTTCCAGACTAAAGGGGACCAAACCATAGTGCAATGCAAGCCATGGCCTTGAACTGGATTCTGAACATTATCAGAGATGGAGGGAAGTTAGCTATGACTCTGTAATGCCTGCACTGTTTTATTTCAGTGGTTGAAGTGTGGGTGTCAGGACAGCACCCTAATTTTAGGAAATGTACACAAGTATTAAAGGCGAATGGAGATTAGGTGCCCCTTAATTACTCTCCACTGGTCTGTTTGTGCCATGAGCTGGAGAGTTCGGTGACACAAAACGTTAACAGTGGGAGAAGCCGGGACAAGAGACCTCAGGAGTTCTGTGTGTGCTTAGTGCAATTTGTTCATTCATTTCAAATGATTTCGTAATAAAGTTAGAACAAAATGCTCTCTTTTCCTCACATACTGAGCGTACCTATGAATCATTTCACTCTCAAAACTCTGCTTATCTAGGAAAAAGTTGCATGTGAATTTTTTTTTTAAGGAACAGATTGATGTAAAAGTGAGTTTAAATGTTTACACAAAATAAACGAATGGAAAATTAAGTCTTAAATATAACAATGTCAACATGGACTTGCTGGTTTTGTTGTTTTATTTTTTTGTTTTTAATCTTTGGAAAAATACCCTACAGTCCAAAGTACATAAATCATTTCTTAACAGAGCAGAATTAGGAAAAATAGCACCCTGGAGGACAAACACCCCAGGCTCTCACCCCTTCCCTAACCAAATGACAGACCTTGAAGCAACTTCAAAGCTGCAAAAACAACTGGCTCTGACATGTACCATGATGGGGGAAATATTTCCCACAAGCGTAAAACAAATGCTTCGTCCTTAAAGAGAACAAAAGAAAAGGCAGTATCATATTTCCTAAGTGGAATTTAACAGTCCAAGTTGAGTTCACTTTATTTACTTATGACTTTTTTTGCTACTTGTGAAAAGTTGGTAAACTTAATCAAACTTATTTTTATGTTCGTTCTTACCTTCCCTCACCTCTTTAGTGGTGTGGGTAGAATAAAACATTTTTAAAACAGCCAGACTTTCCTCAGGTGACAACAAAAGTCTTAAAGCTTTCTTTCAAAGCTATTATGCCCAAACAGGTTAAATTTCGTTTCACAGTCTTTAGTTTGGCATTCAAGGGTTTTATGTATTTGCGGTCACATATTTTCCTTATTGCTTTGTAGAAATCATCTTTAGATACACGTTTGTATATTTTACATTGAAAAAAACTTTGGTTATGATCACATGAAATTGCCTCTATTTTCTATATACTTGTTAATCTCTCTCTCTCTCTCTCTCTCACACATACACACACATACACACACACACACACACACACACACACAGAGAGAGAGAGAGAGAGAGAGAGAGAGAGAGAGAGAGAGAGAGAGAGAGAGAGAGAGAGAGAGAAAGAGAGAGAGAGAGAGAACATAGTTTGTATACTATGTTTATAAACTCTGGTCACATGTGTAGCTCACACAATAACTTGTTGATTCTCCTTTTACCTCATGGATCCCAGGTTCGTAGGTGTGGGGGTAAATGTCTTTACTATTTATTTAGCTATTTCATTGACCCTAGGAAGCTATTTCTTTCATTCTTTTCAATATTGGATTTAATTTTACTTAAGAATTCTATGAAATTCCCATAGATGTATATGATGTGTTTTGACCACATCTACTCCCACTACTTCCCTCCAACTCTTCTTGGAACACCCTCAACTTTATTGTTTTTAAAATTGAATTTGTAACCCACTAAGTCCAGTTAGTATTGTCCTGCTGGTATGTGATAAACCTACCAGTGGCCAACTCAGAAACAAAACGTGACCTTTCCTTCTTCAGTAGCCATCATCTGCGAGTAGTTCCTCAGTTTGGGGTTGACGCCTTAGGGGCCAGTTCCTTATTCTGGTTTAATTTTGTAGAATTCATAGCTGTGGTGAGTTCATGTGTGGAGGTGCCCTACAGCATTTCACAAATATCTTCTCCATCCTGCAGGTTTTGTATGCATCTGCTCCCTCCTCCTGAGTCTTGGCTTGGAGCATATTGCTAAAGATGTCCCATTCAGTACCTAGCACTCAGTCATTTATTCTCAGCCCTTTGATGAGTTATAAATCTCTTTACTAACCTACTGCAAAAAGCTTTTCTGATGAAGATCGAGAGTATAGTCTATCTACTGTGTAGACATGCATATTTAGAATGCAGTTTAGCATGACCATGTTGAAAAACAACAATAGTAGGTTTCCCTAGACATCTGACCTCCCGAGCCATGGGCTTTTGAATACAAAACTGGGCATGAAATCCCTGATGTGAAATAGGTCTCAGATCCAATCAGAAAACAGTCGATTGCCCCATACCTGTCATGCCACCAACACACAAGTGGGTGCTTCTCATCTGGCAGATCCTGGAAGTATTTAGTATTTTAGCAGTAGGGTCCAGCACTGGGTAACATCCTTGAAGTCTTTTCTTCCTCTGCAGCCTTCATAGCACCTTCTGGCACCACGAAAGCCAGCCAGCAGGTAGAGAGTTTCCAGATGAGTTAGACATGGATTTATCTATGTCTCTAACTAAAGTGTGCAGTGTCTTCAACAATAAAGTCTTATTCTCTGGTTCTTGTTGGCAACCAAGAGCAGTGACAATGACCTGTGCTCTTTTGGTGGTTCTTATTGCTTCTCTAATAAGTCATAGTAAATGATCCTGTGTGTTGATAGAGATTTTCATTTGATAACCCATGTACTAAGGACAAAATTGCCCCGCTGCACAGGGCTCCACTGTTAAATCTCCCCTTTAAAAAAGCTTCTTTTAACTTCTTTTAATTTTTATTTCATGCATGTGTATGTCTCTGTATTTGCCACTTGTCTGTGGGTGTCTGTGGAGGCCAGAAGAGGGCATCAGATCTCTTAGAGCTTATTGTGAGTTACCCTACAGTACATGGGTGTTGGAAACTAGACTTGGGTCCTCTGGAAGAATAGTGAGTCTTCTAAACTGCTGAGCCATCCCTCCAGCTCCCAAAGTACCTGCTTAACAGTGTATTAGTTTATAAACCACTGTGTCTCCACAAGCTTCTTTATACATCAGTTTTGGTTAACCCACCTTCTACCTCCTCTCTCCCAACCCCTTACCCTCATCTCTGCTTAAACTTTCAACCTAATATGCACTCCTTGTTGCTTTATGTCACTCCTACTAAATTATCTAGTTACATTTTTTGCACACGTTTCAAAATTGTTCGTTTCTAAATAGCTTTTGCATATACTCTTTACTTTGATTAAACCTTCTCCTATACCCTCATATGCCCCACCCCCATTCCCCACCCCCACCCCCATACTTAAACCTTTCCTTCCAAGGATTCTTCATCTTTACTTTCAATTTATCAACGTTTTACTATCTCCCATACTTTAATGGTCTGTTCCAAGTGGTCCTTTTCTAGTTTGCTGTTTTCCATATGTACTCAAGTTAAACACAAAACAAATGAGTTGAAACTAAGATCCATATATGAGAGAGAACGTGTGGCCTTTGTCTTCTTAGGCATATGCAGCCTAATACAGCAGCACAGTTGTTTTCCTTTCTGTCCATCTGTGGGTTTTATGGTTCATTTTCCTTCACAGCTTGATAATTCTAGGAAGCTATAGCTTCCTAAGGCCCATGGTGATTCCTCTGTATTAAGTAATTTATAGTTTCTTTGTTAGTGCCTTTTGCTTGCTGCTTAATCATACACTTTCTCTTACACATTCTGTGTTTTTGTTTTACTGCTTCTGTATGTGTTCTTTGTTTTCCCAACAACCTATTACCTCCAAAAGAGAATCTGCTGTGTTTATCAGAATCTATTTAAGATGAATTGCTTTTAATATCCTTTGAACACTTGTTACCTAATATATATAATAACATTTTAAAATTTGCATGTGATTATTTTCTAAAACCTAGTGAAAATTAAAATAGTTTTTAGGATATTGGTATGTGTGTTATTTCTTTTTCTAAGAACAATTGTTCTTAGACAAACAACAAAAATATAAAGAGACTAAATGAAAAACATCATCAGTTTTTTGCTGTGTGTATGTGGTGCACATGTGTCTGCATGGGTCTGTGATGTCAGTATGAAGAGGCCACAGGTTCATGGTGACTTCCTTTTCCTACTCTCCCCCACCTCATATTTTAAAGCAGGATCTGTCACTGAAACTGGAGCTTACGTCTGTGCTGCCTGGCCCTGGGAATACAGGGGTTTACTGTCATGCCAGCTTTTACATGTCTGCTGGGAGTCTGAACTCAGGTCCTCATGCCTGTGTAGCAAGTAGCTGACTGACTGAAGCATCTCTCCAATTTGAAGAGAAAAATGTATCTTTAATAAAGAAAATTGTAAGCTCAGCATTTTGCTCACTGGAACTGGACATGTAGCAAATTATTTTATCTATGTTTTGTACTGTGTTAGAATGTTTGATTTTAAAATTCGCTATCTGAACCACTGTCTCAAATTTTATTTAAGTGCAAAAAGAACATTAAATGAATTGTGGCTTGGGAATAGGAGAGAATTTTTAACAAATTTTGAAATGATCCTAAATATACTTATGCTATTTTATACTATATCTTCATATGAAGAAGTGTTCCTGGCATGGAAGGACATCGTAACGTCAAAGTATCAGTCCATGCTGGAGAACATTTAAGAGGCTTTGTGTCCTACAGTATCAGATATACAACCATTATTTAATTCTCTACATAAAAATAAAAAGCACATTTGTCTCATTAGTGGAAAGACCCACTCTACTGTGGGTGGCACCATTCCTTGGGCTTGAGGTCCTAGAACAGACTAAACAGGAGAAAGCTAACTGAGCACTGAGCCTGGATGCATTCATTTTCTTTCTGCTTTTGACCGTGAGTGTGACTAGCTGCTTCAAGTTACTGCCGCTTTGGCTTCCATACAGTTAGGGATTGTAACCTGGAACTGGAGCTGATTTTAACAATCCACCCCCAAGTTGCTTTTATTTTTTTTTTCAGCATCTGGAAAGAAAGCTAAGGTAATATAATAAAACACTTGTCATTTTTAATAGACTTATAGAATATTAAATAGTTTCACAGGAAGGAGGTTTGGGCTGTTTTAGTCCATGAGTGGCCCTGTTGCCCCGGGCCTCTGCATGTCCTGGCAGAAGCCTGAGGCAGAGCAAAGCTAGTTACCTGTGAGAAAGTAGGAAAAGGTGGAAAGGTCTGAGACATGAAGGTTCTAGCACCTTCCAGCAGGACTGTCCACAGGAGCAAGCCTTCAGCCATCGGGAGCGCGGGTCAAGCTGTGCCGCAGAGCAGGGGTCTCCAGGAACACAGTTACTTCCTCCCGGCCTGGCTTGTGACTCTGATGCTGTTGAAGTCAGCAGTCATTGTCCCTTCTTCGAAGCCCTTCTGGCTGGATGGCTTTTGTCTTTGGCCTTCTATAATTTCATTGAGATATATCTAGCACAATTTATTTCTCTTTTAAATTCTACTTTGGATTTTTTGAGCTTTTTGAATCAATAATGTGGAAATTTCTTTGTATCATTTTGAATTTTGACTCTATCTCTCAACCTCTCCTTTTTAAAAGCAATGAATAGTATCAGAGACACCATGGACCTTCTTACTCTAGAGTCTTGAGCTACTTAAAGTGTCTTGGGTTGTCTTTTAAACTGGCTTATGCTTTCAAACTTTCTAGCCTTTTGATTTTTAATCAATTCTTTCCTTTGATGTCTGTATTTCAAGCTTTTGTCTCTCTAAAATTTATTGTATTTTTTTTCTTCACTACAGTCTTGTCACTCAACAATGGGATATGTTCTGAGAAACGCGAAATGATCCTGTCCTTGTGCGAACATCAATTAGTGTACTTCCATGAAGACAGCTAAGATATAATATTGGAGTCACAGTCGTGTGTGTGGTCTGTCATTGACCAGGACATGATTATGCGGTGCACAACTGTAGTTTGCTCTCCTAAGCGGTGTTTTCAAGCTTGGTCTTCATTTTTTAGGATAAAAGTTGAGCTACTCTGTGCCTGATGATTTTAACATGAGTTTGAGCTTGTTGCTTTCTGTTCTTTTCCTTGTTTTTTTTTTATATGTTGATTCCAATAAGATTTATTAGAAAATTATATCAGGAAGTCTTTTGCCTCCAGAATGAAATCATTTATTCATCAGAGAAAAAACATGTTTGCTTCTGCTGTGTATTAAACCCTTTGCTCATCTGGGCAACTTTGGGGCTGCAAGATGACTGGCACTAGGCTATAGTTTCTTGGGAGCAGTGTCCTTCTAGTTCAAGGTAGCTTGTTAAGAGTGCTGAGACAGCAATGGCGTGGGTTTGTCACCGTGTCTCTGTATGCTAAGAATGCATGGTTCATGTTGGAGGCGGGTTGTCAGTTAGAGTTCCTGTGTGGGCCAGGTCCATACTTTGTCTTCTTCCTCTTGAATTTAAAGCTATTATCACTGTTTGCTCTCAGTTCATGATCATGGGTCCGAGTTGTCTGTTGCCCTACAGTTTATGCATTAAAAATGTTCCATTGACATTTTCCATTTTCATTTTATCCTTTAGAAGAGATGAGAATGACACCCTTATTTCTTGGTTTTGTCGATTAGAGAAGCTAATTATAGGCCAAGACTCCCACAAGCATCACCTTTATGCTTCGATGTTCATTGACTCTCATGGCATTTTCGTAATCATTGTTCTTTAGGGTTCAGGGTTAGGTTTAGGATTAGGGTAGGTTTAAGTTAGCCATGTCTCTCAGATCTGAGGATACTATTTTATCATAGTTGGTCTCTGGAGTCATGGGAACAGCAGACTAGAGTAGTCTGCAGAAAGATGGTTTTTGGAATCCATTCTCTTTGGAGGAATACCTTGCTCAGCCTAGACACAGTGGGGAGGGCCTCGGTCGTGCCTCACAGTGATGTGTCGGACTTTGTTGGATCCTCTTGGGAAGCCTTACAATCTCTGAGGAGTGAAGCGGAGCTGGAGCGGGAGAAGGTGGTGGGAGTCGGAAGAGGGGAGGGAGTGGGAACTGGAATAGGTATGTAAAATGAGAAAAGATTGTTTAAAAAATAAATTTAATAAAAAGTTTAAATTTTCAAACCACAGTCATATTTCATAATATTTTTCTATCTGAGCTCCTTGTATCACTTGACATGTTTAACAAGAACTTGTCAAAAGAGATAGGGGTTGTAAGGCCAGGCTTTTGTAGATCATTATCTCCTTTTGGCAGAGGTGGTCGGAGGGCAAGATGTCATTTCCATGTACTTTAAGCCACTAGGAAAGGTGGTCAGTGGTCAAGAACCCATGCATAGTTTTAGGTGGATCTGGTTTGTACTTGACATTGCTGCTCCAAGGATCACTTGAATTGTTACTTATGTTCATCCTTAGACAAATAAGCTGATCATATAAGTCATTTCTATATAACTAGAGGGCAGATGGAAAATAAAGTGTCCAAGCACGAGAGAGTGGTTAGATTTATCATAGTAGATTTGAGAGCTAAGAAAATGCCTGTTGGTAGAGGCCTAATAATGACGGGAAATAGCCCAGTCCCAAAAGATCTGATTGAACACCTCATGCATGTGCTGTAAACATAGCAGGCTAGAGACTAGCTATCCATCCGAATTTCAGCATTCCATTTCCAAGTTTGTCTATCTCTCTGCCTCTCTCCCTTCTCCACTTCACCCTTACCTACATACACATTAATGCCTAGGACCACTACTCTAAGCCAAATTGGTTCACTCTTGGCTTTCTTGCCGTATGTTGCTGGCAAGTTGGAGAACTGGTGTATTTACCACCAGAGTTCTGCATCTCTACAACCACGACATCCTGCTGCTAGAAAGAGATTAGGTTGACTTTCTCAAGTGTCGATGATAGAATATAAAGTCTTTAGAGGGACCTTTCTGTCCTAACTGGGCTCCCTTTCTCCCCTTCAACTTATTTTAGGAGTGTTTAGTTTTAGCTATATGATGGCAATGTTGATTATAGTAATTTATATGAATAATTTCTCACTTGTACCTGGTCATAACTTATAATCACTGTGTACATTATTAAATAAGTGCCAGATTAAAGTTGTAAATTTAGTATAATTATGGTCATTTACCTGTGAGTTATGAATAAAACTTTGAAGAAGTTATTGCTTGATACTATAACAGAAATATTAATTTAAAAAAATCTAGCAGTTACTTATTGAGGAAACTATAGTAGCATGTCTTTCCTTGTTCAGAGCTGAATAACTCTCTTTGAAAATGATTGTGGATGGAGGACAAGAATGAGAACATTCTCTGTTCCCTCAGAACCCGAGCAGAGAGAAGAGGTAATAGCCACCAAGAGGATACCTACATTTTCTCTGTGAGAAATTCTAGATTTTAAAAAGTGACCATTGGACTGAGGAGATAGCCCAGTGGGCAGAGTGCTTGCTGTGCAAGCATGAAGTCCTGAAATAGATCCTAGAACCCAAGGGAAAAGGCTAGCTGTAGTATCTAGTCAACACTTAGAATCCCAGTGCTTGGGGACAGGGACAGGCAAATACCTGGTGCTTAGCATCATTGGTGAGCCATAGATCCTAGCGAGAGGTCATGTCTTCACAAGGTGTCCACGTCGTGAGGAATAGCATCTAAAGTAGGCCTCTAGCTTTCAGACACACCTACACACAAATACACTGAAAATTTGTCTTTTTTGAAATACTATTTAATCAATTTAGACATATTAGAAATGTGTACTTCAGCACAGATCTAGAAATTCAAACATTAAAAAATTTTAGTCTTAAGAAATCTTAGACAATTAAATTTTTATAAGCAAAATAAAGGCTGCTTTGGATGCCTAGTATATTGTGGAGCTATCAGGGTGAGAAACTTGTATTTAATTTGTGTGATTATCGCCTAGGAAACACTAGGTGGTGCAGTTGTGCAAGGACCGTAGAATGAAGTGGGGTTCTTTCTTTGGTGCCAGGATTATAGTTTGAGGAAATTTTGGAAATAAGAGCTCTCAAAATACTAAAGTATAATTAAAGAATATTTTCCTTCTCCTGATTGGTCAGAGATTCAGGTAGGAACTCTATCTTATGATCTGGACCACAAAAGACCCAAGCTGTCTGTGTATTGTTCATCACACTTGAAGACCCAATTACATCCCCTAAACAACTGGCTTCATTTGATTCTCTAGGAATAATTATTGTGTGCTCTTTGTCTGCAATTCTATAAACTTACTCTGCTACTCCAAATAATTCTAATATATCCCATTATTTGAGTAATTATATTATTGTGTATTATCTTATCAAGTAGGTCTTCATCAAATCAGACTTGGAAAGTAGCTTTTCTCTTGATAGGCTTTGTTATCATTCATACATTAAAAAAAAAGTCTTGTTGGCTGGGCATAGTGGCATATATCTTTAATCTTAGCCCTCAGGAGGCAGAGTCAGGTGATTTCTGGGACTTCAAGGCCAGCCTGGTCTATATAGTAAGTTCCAGAACAGCCAGAGTTACAAGAGAGACCCTGTCTCAAAAACAAACAAACAAATGCATTCCTATGGGAGTTCAGGACATTAAGTTATTAAATTGAAGAGACAGTTTCTTTTTTAAATTTTTTTTATTGATTCTTTGTGGATTTTACACCATATATCCTGATCCCACTCATCTCCCCAATCCCTCATATCTGCGCTCTTCCATAATAATCTACCCCCCCCAAAAAAAAAACCTAAACCAATCACCCAACCAAACAAGAATTCTCAGCATAGAAACTGTAGTGTGGCCCAGTGTGTCAAGCATTGTACCCTTTAGTCCATACATCTTTGTACAGACTTGTAAGTAGTGTTCATTATAACGTTCATTGGTCAGGTTTCAGGCCCCTGGCTTCTGCTACACTATGGACACTAGCCCTCACTGGGACTCCTCTTGAATACTTTGTTGTTGTTCTTTGTCATGGAGATCCTGGAGCTTTGGGTCTGCAGGACCAGCCCCTTCAGGTGCTCCAGCTGATCCCAGATGAGGTGGATGTGGGGGTGGGCTAATAGCCTTGGTTCTGGGATTGGGTGGTAGCTGGGTTGGTCAGTTTGCTGACTCTCACTCATCAACACCAGGGGGGCGCTCTCCAGCACTGTCCTGGCTAGCTCACCCAATGCAGCAGGCAGCAGGAGCAGGGCGGGTTCTCTCCTGTTCTCAGGTCTGGCTCACCAGCGCTCACCCACCAGGGCCAGTTCTACTGTTTTGCCCAGGTGGGTGTAGGGTCCACTCTCCCTACTGCCGTAGGGGTTTGGAAGTGGGGATTGTCAGCTCTCCTGTTTTCTTGCAGTCAGGGTTGGCTAACCTGCATCTCCACCAACAGGGTTAACTCCAGTGTGCTGCCCAGGGAGGTATAGAGCCTGCTCGCCTGCGTGCTGCAGCTGATGAGGAGCAGGGCTGGGTCTCCCGCTCTTGTGACCCTGGCTCCAGCTCTCCTGCCTGCTGCTAGTACCAAGTGGTGGTGGGAGGCGTCTTTCCCTCACCCGTGTGTGGCAGATGAGGAGGGGCAGTTCTCCTGCTCTTACACCCTCAGGACTGGCTCACTTGCCCTCTATCCCAACAGGGTCAGCTGAACTGTGCTTCTCTGGTGAGGTGAGGACCCACTCTCTTGAGTGCTGCACCCAGTGAGGGGCAGGGTCAGCTTCCCACTGTCATTAGCTCAGGGCCAGCTCTCCCACCTGCCCCAGACAGTGAGGGGCGGAGGGGGGGGGGTCCTCTGTCAAAAAGGCAGTTTCTTAAATGAAAAGTAGCTTGTTGTTTTTTTTATGTTTGGCAATAAGGAAATAATGAAGACATTTCTGGTTAGATAATTTAAAGCCTTCTGCCTTAATTCTGAATGGTTTTGTTTTTCTAAATCCTTGCCTATCTTCAAATGTAGTTATATCTGCATATTAAAGAGTTGTGTATGTCTTCCATTTACCTCATGAATGATGTTGTATTAGTTGCATTTAGATGTTTTTCAATGTTTTGAAAGCATGAAATGAGGCCATCTTGCCTCCTGTTGTTTCTGTTGTTAAATTTGTTCATTTTTTTTGACACAGTCTTACTATGTAGTTCATGCTGGCTTTGAACTTGAAATAGTTTGTAGTCTCCTGAATGCTGGAATTATTGGCATGGACCATCTTGAACAACGATCTTGCTATTTTAAGGCACTCAATGGTTATCACAAATCAATCAGAACCAGTTTAAGTACTTCAGTCGGCTATCACACTCACAGAAATACATGAACTATGCCTATTTTCGTGTTGTTTTCCTATGAATCAGATACTCTATCAGACACAGACTCAAAACTGATTTGACTTAGTTTTTACTGAAGAATTGGGTTGCTGGACATCAAAGTTAGGGTCTTGCATGTGCTAGGCATGTATTCTACTTCCAGACTTTACCAGTTTGGTCAAACAACAGACTAGTTCCCTTCCCAGAACCCACGTGGAAGAAGGAAGATAAAGGAATCCTGCACATTATCCTCTGACCTTCACATGTGTGCTGTGGCATGGAGAGAGATATGCAATGCAATAAATATTTTAAAAATATGAATTCAGATTTGTTGCAGACAATTTGCTAACTTTGAATTATTGCATATTAGTATACTATATTCCCAGTAACTGTTGGAGGAGATTCAAAGAGAAAAGTTACCCCCTTCACTCTGTGAAATAGATGTGTGTTTGTGCAGATTCAGACACACCTATCAGAGGCTGTTGGGGGAACTCTTCTAAGTATAAGCAATTGGGCCATTGCTCATGGCTTATTTTTGTTGAAAGTTTTGGGATATGATATACTTATAATTTCATATAATTAGTATTTTAACAATTTTGGCTTGGTATTTGAGTCATGCAAACCGACTTTACATAAAATGTTGCAGAAACAGTTGTGGAATTGGAAGATGACTACTTTCATAGTAGTTGGCAGCCTTTGAAAATGACGGGATGTTCCTGCAGATATAGCCATTATCAAAATTGCCACCATTTAACAGCACCCATGTTAGCTACATTAGCCAGGGGCTGAATAGTCACGGAAAATGGGAGTAACCTCCGACCTCAGAAATCACTCTTTTAAAAGAGGATTGAAGCATAGTGATAGGAAATTTGAATTGCTCTCGCAGCTGCAGCGTTTGTTCTGTGACTGCTTAATGTAGTGTAGAGTTATACTCGCCTCCAAAGCTGCCAGGCTCTCAGAGCGTCGCATTCACTGGGGGAAGGGGAACGCTTCCTTCCAGGGCTGCATTATTGAATGCGGTATTCAGGCTTCAAATAGTTTCATTTAGGTAATACATATAGTTTCAAGAATGGGAATCCTCACATTTGACACGCTCTGTTAAATATATAGCTCATTCCAGCCCCGGCCCAGATACTGCTATGCAGACACTTATTTTGGATAATCCTTTTAATGACTATAACTCAACTTAGCTACGTAGAGGCCTGGTAGAGTGTGGAGAGCGCTCCCCCCCCCCTCTCTCTCTCTCTCATGTAGGAGTGTGTATAGCTGTGTGTGTGTGTGTGTGTGTGTGTATTGTTCAAGTTTGTTTGGTCTTTGTAAAGAAGTTGCATTTGTATTCTATATGTACAAGTTTCTTTAGCTGTTTAGAAGATAATCTTTGCAAAGTGCATGTAGAAACTTAGTGAGCCTTATGTTCGGTTTGCAGGGTAGTTGCTCATAGACTATTCATTAAATCAGAGATTGTTGCAGCTGATCTCATGTCCTCATTGGAAACTTAAACCAAAGAGTTTGAGAATGATATGAAAAGCGAGTTGGTTTGCAGCCTCATTAGTTTGAAGTTTTTAGCCAGTCTGTATTCCTTTGGTTGTTATATGAACCTTACATTCCTTTAAAATTTAATAATGACTTGGTTGATCAGAGAAAGAGAAAAAAGAGTATAGAAACCCACAACCTGAAGCTGAGGTGCAATAAAGGCATTAATTTTGAAGTTTAATATTTGCTATTCTACTTTTAATAAAGACCAATGATTTTTTTATAAACATTAAATGCTGCTATCAGTCCAGGTGGTGGTGGTGCATGCTTTGATCCCAGCACTCGGGAGGCAGAGGCAGGTGGATCTCTGTGAGTTTGTGGCCAGTCTGTGAGTTCAAGGTCAGCTAGTTCCAGGACAGGCTCAGAGAAACCTTGTCTTGAAAAACCAAAAAATAAAAAATGAATAAATAATAAATAAATAAATAAATAAAATAAAAAATAAAAGAAGATAAAGTTATCAGTAAGTTTTTTAACATTACATAATTAAGGATAATGTATACTGAAAATCCATGTGTGATTGTAACCTCACATATGTTGTATTGTGTTATACATATTTATTTTATGCAATTTTGAAAATCACATTATAACTTCACATATACCTTGTTGTAGTGTGTTATAAGTCTTGTTCTTATTCATAAGAACGATATACTTGTGTGAAGTTGGAAAAAAAATCACAAAATATAGCTGAACCCTTTCTGGATTAAAATGCTTAAGTCTTAATGGAGCCAATGAAAAAGAAATACATAATTTAATCATGTGTATTTTAGGAAAGCTGCATATGTGGTTCTAGATTGCTTCCTTTTTGTATTTTGTATGTAATATAAGTGTCCACATAAATATACCTGATTAGTAGCATACAGAGTATAAAATATTCACTATGCTTTCTGGCCATCCGTTAGCACTTCTTTATGTGTGAGAGTTTGAAATGTGTCTTGCTACCAGCACTCTATTCCTTAGCCAACCATAAGAGGGGGCTTCTACACCAGCAAGCTGCTTTCTCTGTATAGTGCATGTCATTGTTTGCCCTGAAGGTGACTGTTCTGTGTAATGAACTTTCTGATTTTCATTCTTTTCTTAAATTCATTTGAATAATTTTATTTGTACTAGTAATTAATACTCTGACCTTATAGGAGTCTAAACAATCTACTTACAAAAGAAAAACAGAAATATTTTAAAATTAAAGAACAAATATTGTGTCTACTAAGTATTTATAAGCATAATAAGTAAATTAGATACTACTGAATATATAAAAGGATGTTTTATTTTATTTTATTTTTTTGAGGTTTTCTTTTTTTAATTTTTAATTTTTTTAATTTATTAAAGATTTCTGTCTCTTCCCCACCTCCGCCTCCCCTTTCCCTCCCCCTCCCCCACCCAAGTCCCCCCCCCTCGTCCGCCCAAAGAGCAATCAGGGTTCTCTGCCCTGTGGGAAGTCCAAGGACCACCCTCCTCCATCCAGGTCTCGTAAGGTGAGCATCCAAACTGCCTAGGCTCCCACAAAGCCAATATGTGCAGTAGGATCAAAAGCCCATTGCCATTGTTCTTGAGTTCTCAGTAGTCCTCATTGTCCGCTATGTTCAGCGAGACCGGTTTTATCCCAGGCTTTTTCAGACCCAGGCCAGCTGGCCTTGGTGAGTTCCCGATAGAACATCCCCATTGTCTCAGTGTGTGGGTGCACCCCTCGCGGTCCTGAGTTCCTTGCTCGTGCTCTCTCTCCTTCTGCTCCTGATTTGGACCTTGAGATTTCAGTCCGGTGCTCCAATGTGGGTCTCTGTCTCTGTCTCCTTTCATCGCCTGATGAAGGTTAATATTCAGGAGGATGCCTATATGTTTTTCTTTGGGTTCTCCTTCTTATTTAGCTTCTCTAAGAACCCGAATTGTAGGCTCAATGTCCTTTATTTATGGCTAGAAACCAAATATGAGTGAGTACATCCCATGTTCCTCTTTTTGGGTCTGGCTTACCTCACTCAGGATAGTGTTTTCTATTTCCATCCATTTGCCTGCAAACTTCAAGAAGTCCTTGTTTTTTACTGCTGAGTAGTACTCTAATATGTATATATTCCATACTTTCTTCATCCATTCTTCAATTGAAGGGCATCTAGGTTGTTTCCAGGTTCTGGCTATTACAAACAATGCTGCTATGAACATAGTAGAGCATATACTTTTGTTGTATGATAAGGCCTCTCTTGGGTATATTCCCAAGAGTGGTATTGCTGGGTCCATGGGTAGGTTGATCCCGAATTTCCTGAGAAACCTCCACACTGCTTTCCAGAGTGGTTGCACAAGTTTGCATTCCCACCAGCAATGGATGAGTGTACCCCTTTCTCCACAACCTCTCCAGCAAAGGCTATCATTGGTGTTTTTGATTTTAGCCATTCTGACAGGTGTAAGATGGTATCTTAAAGTTGTCTTGATTTGCATTTCCCTGATCGCTAAGGAAGTTGAGCATGACCTTAGGTGTCTTTTGGCCATTTGAACTTCTTCTGTTGAGAGATCTCTGTTCAGCTCAGTGCCCCATTTTATAATTGGGTTGATTAGCCTTTTACGGTCTAGTTTCTTGAGTTCTTTATATATTTTGGAGATCAGACCTTTGTCAGTTGCGGGGTTGGTGAAGATCTTCTCCCAGTCAGTGGGTTGCCTTTCTGTCTTAGCAACAGTGTCCTTTGCTTTACAGAAGCTTCTCAGTCTCAGGAGGTCCCATTTATTCAATGAGGCCCTTACTGTCTGTGCTGCTGGGGTTATACGTAGGAAGTGGTCTCCTGTGCCCACGTGTTGTAGAGTACTTCCCACTTTCTCTTCAATCAGGTTCAGTGTGTTTGGACTGATATTGAGGTCTTTCACCCACTTGGACTTGAGTTTTGTGCATGGTGATAGATATGGGTCTATTTTCATTCTTCTACAGATTGACATCCAGTTTTGCCAGCACAATTTGTTGAAGATGCTCTCTTTTTTCCATTGTATACTTTTAGCTCCTTTATCGAAAATCAGGTGTTCATATGTTTGTGGGTTAAAGTCAGGGTCTTCTATTCGATTCCATTGGTCGACTTCTCTGTTTTTATGCCAATACCAAGCTGTTTTCAATACTGTAGCTCTGTAATAGAGTTTGAAGTCAGGGATGGTAATGCCTCCAGACGTTCCTTTATTGTATAAGATTGTTTTGGCTATCCTGGGTTTTTTGTTTTTCCATATAAAGTTGATTATTGTCTTCTCCAGATCTGTGAAGAATTTTGATGGGATTTTGATGGGGATTGCATTGAATCTATAGATTGCTTTTGGTAGAATTGCCATTTTTACTATGTTGATCCTCCCAATCCAAGAGCAAGGGAGATCCTTCCATTTTCTGGTGTCCTCTTCTATTTCTTTCTTCAAAGACTTGAAGTTCTTGTCAAATAGATCTTTCACTTCCTTGGTCAGGGTTACCCCAAGATATTTTATGCTCTTTGTGGCTATCGTGAAAGGTGATGCTTCTGTGATTTCCCTCTCTGTTTCCTTATCCTTAGTGTATAGGAAGGCAACTGATTTTTTGGAGTTGATCTTGTATCCAGCCACGCTACTAAAGGTGTTTATCAGCTGTAGGAGTTCTTTGGTAGAATTTTTGGGGTCGCTTATGTATACTATCATGTCATCTGCAAATAACGAAAGCTTAACTTCTTCCTTTCCAATACGAATCCCCTTGATCCCCTTATGTTGTCTTATTGCTATTGCTAGAACTTCAAGCACTATATTGAAGAGGTATGGAGAGAGTGGACATCCTTGTCTTGTTCCTGATTTTAGTGGGATGGCTTTGAGTTTTTCTCCATTTAATTTAATGTTAGCTGTCGGTTTGCTGTAGATAGCTTTTATTATATTTAGGTATGACCCTTGTATCCCTATTCTCTCCAAGACCTTTATCATAAAGGGGTGTTGAATTTTGTCGAATGCTTTTTCCGCATCTAATGAAATGATCATATGGTTTTTTTCTTTCAGTCTATTTATATGGTGGATTACATTGATAGATTTGCGTATGTTGAACCAGCCCTGCATCTCTGGGATGAAGCCTACTTGATCATAATGGATAATTTTTCTAATGTGTTCTTGAATTCGGTTTGCCAGTATTTTATTAAGAATTTTTGCGTCGATATTCATGAGTGAGATAGGCCTGTAGTTCTCTTTTTTAAAAGGATGTTTTATTTCTGTTGTCTTAAATATACATCTGTGGACCATCACTAAATCACTCAGATAATCCTACAGAAAGGGGTTCCTATGTGAGCTATAAAAATCTAACCATCAAGGCTGGAGAGGCGGCTCAGCTTTTAGAGTGTGTACTGCTCTTGCGGATGACCGGGGTTTGGTTCCCAGCACCCATGTCTGTGGCTCACAACTGCCTGTAACTCCAGCATCATGGTCCTTTCTGACTTTTGCTGTCAGTGCATTCATGTGTATAAATTACATACATATACATATAATTTGTAAAATCATCAAAGGAAAATTGTTTTTAAATTTAAATTTCAAAATTCATGATGTGGGGGCTGGAGAGATGGCTCAGCGGTTAAGAGCATTGCCTGCTATTCCAAAGGTACTGAGTTCGATTCCCAGCAACCACATGGGGGCTCACAACTGTCTGTAATGAGGTCAGGTGCCCTCTTCTGGCCTGAAGGCATGTATTGTATACTAAATAAATAAATATTAAAAAAAAACAAAATTCATGATGTAGTTCTTGGAATATAACCTTTAAATAGGATGTCAATAAAAATGGAGACAGTATTTGATTTATAAAATATAGACCTGATTAGCTCAAGATAGGACTTATGCATTCATCTGTGTATCTGTAAATTAACGATAATGCTTACTAAAATCATTCACATTCTTTGCTTGTCTGTAGGCAATAGATAGTTTAACTACTAAGAATGAATGCCGTACCAGATAATTAATTTGACAATAGTGCAACCCTGGAATAATTAAGATTTTTGCCTGACTTTTCATTGTTGTTTGTTTTTTTTAACTATCATTTGTGAGACAGACCTCACTTAATCTTATGGAAGCCTTGGCAATGCAAGAGAATTCTCTCTTCTACTACCTTCCAATATATATACAGTTTTCTTTTCCTTTTTCAAAAAAAAAAAAAAGATAATCTTGCTAGGTAGCCCATGGTGGCCTCAGACTCTAGGTTCTCTTGCCTGAGCCTCCCAAGTGCTGGCTCTCCAGGCATGAATGTGGTGCTCTGTTCAACTTTGAGTTCATGTTGTAGTACAGGGTGTAGCTCAGGGGCCCAGAACTCAGTGATAGGATTACAATGTTTCTAGATTAGTAAAAGTTGTAGGATATCTTAGCAGAAAATGCAAATTAATTTCAAAAACAAAGTATTTGTTAAATAAATAATTTTAAATGATATAATATTTGGGAATTAACTTTTCATCAAGAGTTAATTTTAATAAAATATTTCATATAAGTATTTTAGCAATAAACATTTAATCATTATTTTTTAATAGTGTGTTAAAGTTCTGAGAGATCTGGCTTCAAGAACTACAAAAAGAGAGTTTGAGGAAGTCTGAGAAAGTGCGTGCATTCTGGTGACTGGCATTGTAATGTCTTGAGAATATTTTTGCTAGCCATAGCGTTATATAAAACTCAGACTATGTGATTTTAATAGTAAAATAAAAGGGATTGATTTCCAGGAATAACTTTTTAAAAGGTCCTTTATTGGCATTGTTGGGCCCCTGTCTTAACTACCAGACAGGGGAACGGTCTCAGGCTAGTTTCATCTCTGGATACTATATTCCTTTCGAAAACTTAAACTCTTGACTAGTGAGTTCTTGTCAGTTTGAAAATGCATGTCAGCATAATATCTGCTTTAGAATGTTCTCCTTCAGTGATGTGTGATGAGTGTTTTAAAGGAGGTGCTGACATCTGATGGCCATATTAAACTATAAAGAAAATATAAAGTGTGGCAGGCTTGAAGCATATTTGTGTTGGTAATGTATGCTAAAGTGTTAAGTATATGAGTGGGCTTCATAGCTGGGTAGTTTGCCATGTATGACTCTCTACCTTAGAATGCCCAAAGCATTTGTTAAGGACAATTTAAAAATTACCTTATGGATTAAAATACTTTAAAATTATAAAAGGTCTATCTCAGGCTGTAGAATTTTGTTTCTACAGTACACTACATTTCTCAATGTTTTTTTTTTAAATTAGATATGAGCATATTTATCAATCAATTCGTATCTATCATATTTTGTTTTAACATCTTGAATGGTTTGCCTGCACACGTGTATGCAGGTACACTTGCCTGCTTGCTGTGCAGTGTGTATGGAGGCCAGAGGTTGACTTTAAGATCATTTCTAGATTGCCCTCCACCTCCTTTTGTTCAGAGAAGGTCTCTAAATGAACCTGAAGCTTGCTGTTTTTGTTAGACTGGAAGACTAGACAATTGTGTGGATTCACCTGTCCTTCTTACCCCAGCACTGGGACTATAGGTTTGCACATCTACGTAGGCCCAGCTTTTGAGTGAGCTATGGGAAGCCAAACTCAGGTCCTTGTAAAGGCCCACAAAGCACTTTACCCAGGCTGGGCGGTGGTGGCACATGCCTTTAATCCTAGCATTTGGAAGCAAGAGGCAGGTGGATCTCTGTGAGTTCGAGTCCAGCCTGCTCTACAGAGCGAGTTCCAGGATAGTCAGGGCTGTTACACAGAGAAACCCTGTTTTGAAAAACCAAAGGTTTAAAAAAAAAAAAAAAAAAAAAAACCACTTTACCCCACAGCCATCTCTCTGGCTTGTTTTAATTTTTTTTTTTTTTTTTGATTTTTTGAGACAGGGTTTCTCGTAGCTTTGGGTTCCTGTCCTGGAACTAGCTCTTGTAGACTAGGCTGGCCTCGAACTCACAGAGATCCGCCTGCCTCTGCCTCCCGAGTGCTGGAATTAAAGGCGTGCGCCACCACCGCCCAGCTTGTTTTAATATTTTATTTGAGATCCTATGCATTTAAATTTTTAGTGTTATATGCTATTTTGATATTAATGGCAGTAATTTAGAAATAATTGGCTGTACATACTTAGAATGGATGATTCTGTTTCATCTGTTAATGCTAAGACCTGGACTATGATTCTTGAGATTCCCTTCCCAGTAATGAGCACACTTTTACTTTGCTTTTTACGTCTTTTGAAAAATTAAGCCTTATTTGACCTACACAAAATAAGAAACAAAACACAAAGTCTTGTTTTTATTCTGAGTGTAGTATATGATCATTGTTAGTTTATCTATCCAGTTCATATTTAGCCACTAGGGCTTGTTTTTGTTGGCAGAGAGAAGACCTTCATTTATTCATTTACTTGATAACAAATACTATAGAATATCCTCTATGTTCAAGAACTGCAGTAAAGAAGAACACAATATTTATCATGGTGAAAGTTGTTTTAGAGCCTTATGGAGGAGACTAGTAAATAGGTCATTAACATCTAGTGTATACGTTGATGAGTTCCGTGCTTAATGAAAGCACAAGGTACTTGCTTCTTCATTATCTATGGTAGAATTGGGGTTAGTCTTTTAACCAAATCTTGGTGTTGGGAAACTTCTGTGAAGAAAGTTAAACTTGAGACCTAACATTAACAAGATAAAAAGTTGGAAGGGAGATGCATTTCAGATAAAATATGTTAAAAGCAAAGATATTAGCGAATTCTTGGGATTTGAAGATTTCATTGTTCACAGCAGGCATGGAATGGTGAAAAAGCACCTATTTCATGCATAACTTGTGTGTCATTGGGATTCCATTCTTGGTACACTCGGAAGTCATACTAAGGCTTTCCTGAATAGTGACATAAATTATTCTTGTTATTTTTAATAGAGGGATAAAAGCTCTCATAGAAGTGTGAAAAATGAATTGGAAAGAGTTTGATTAGAGACAGGTATACCAAGTAAAGACTTTGTAAGAAATTGGTTGAGAGGTGCTGGGGTCATAAACTACAGTGGTGATAGCAAGGACGGAGAAACTTGATCAGCCTGGAAAATAATCAACAACCACAGCAGAGCTGTTGATTGACTGCATGTGGAGGTTTGTAGAGAAGCTAGTACTGAAAGTAACACTAGCATTTGGGTTTAGGTAACTAAGTACCAGATCTTTGATACATTGTGTTTGCCTCTGTTCTCCCGCTCAACTCAGCTGAAGACATTTTTTCATTGGAAATAAAATTTTCAGCATTGTCTCATTTTCTTCTCAATGTCACATTGAAAACATAAATCATCTGAGATTTTAACCTGCTTTTTAAACTAACAGGTTAGCTTCCTTATTTCATAGATGCTGGCAGTAAACGTGAGAGTCCTGATCAGAGGCGAAGGGCACATCTTTTTATTCATGTAGAACCTGAAGGATCAGCATGTTTGCATTGATTCTCTGGACTTCGGTTTCTCAGTGACTGGGAAGAGGACTAGATGACACATGCACATGCAGTGGTTTGCATTGCTCGCAGGGAAGCACAAATAAACGGGACAGGGGACAGTGTGTGCTTGCTGTTCTGTAAGAGGTACAAGACTATTTTACACAAGAGTTGAAAAGAGAAAAACATTAGTGCCTTGCTTGCAGATAAGTGGGAGATTGTTAGGGATCCATTCCCCAACACCTCAAAACATAATACTTATCTTTCTGTTTCCATTAGGCTCAAGTTGAAGTTATTTCTTTTTGTGTCTGATACTCCAGCTTTATGTATATTATTCTTTCTTGCAATCTTGGATCATTGGCTATCTTCAATCTCCAAATGTACAGTCATGGAATACTGGTTAATATTACCTAGTGGGCTCATTTGGCATACCTAATAAAATCCAAATATTCAAGACAAATCAACAAGGAAGTAATAAAGACATGATATTAGATAAAAAAAAAAAACTAGGGTGAGGTGCAGTGGCTTATGCTGTTAATCCTACCGGGTGAGAATAGGACCACTACCACAATTTTTGAGCCAAATTTGAAGCAAGGTTTATTAAATACTGGCCAGGTCTATACCTGAGATTCCCAGAATATGGGGCCAAATTACGTTAGTCATAGGCTTATAAAGGCAAAACCCACAAGTCTACATACTCCCTGCCTCCGACCAGTCAAATAGCAAGCATACATCCTGATGTGCTTCCTGCCTGTGTATCTCCTGCCTTTGTGTGATCAAACTTCCCGTGCAGTTGGGGCCACCAAGCTTGTTTATAGAAGTGAAGATACACGGCTTGTTATCTTACATGAACAACAGAACAGCTCCCAGCATTCCAGGAAGTTATCTGTCCTGTCCTTGGTCAACTGGGGCTTATAGTTTTAGAGGCATTTTTTGTTTTATAGATATCTTAAGAACAGTAATTTAAACTCAAAATATAACTTTAACTCTCTCATTCCTCTCTTGAATTATATCCTGAGTCAAATTATTGACTCTGGTGGGTTTATATTGGGACCTAATAACCATCAGCTTAACGGTATTCAGACAATAATTTATGTATCTAGTTAAGGTGTTAACGATGCAAGGGTCAACAGTAGTTACTAGAAACATAAGGGCCAAAGGCCCTGTGATAGCTGACATCAGAGTTACTATCTAGGAGGAGCCGAAAAATGAGAATGAGGACTAGTCTTTTATTCCATCTCAGCTTCCCTTTTTTTTTCACATTTTTTTGAGTTGAGCCAGATCATTTCTAATGACTCCTGTAACCTCTCTGTTCTATATAGAGCAGTCATATTGTATGACTGTCATATTGTAGACTACTTCAGCTAAATCTACCTGTTGATAGATTTTGGTCTATTTGGTTTTGATAGTTTCCTTCCCTGGTTGGCCAGTGTACTGTAGGTAGGCATTCTGTCTCTTTTGCCATGGACGCTCCTTTTGGACTAACACTCCAGCCTTTTGTAGAGGATAAAGGGTGATGTACTCTCTTCTGTAACCACATCCTGCTGAAATTAGGAAATTGTCAGGGCCCAGGAATGCTGGAATGTTAGTGAAAGGCTGGGAGAGATTCCGGCAATGGAGCGTTCATCAGAAGCATCTGGTTAGCTGACCCAGCTGAACTGACAGGGAACATTCAGATGAGCTGGACTGGTCCACATAGGCTTTTAGCAAGTCCAGGGCTTGTAGCTGTTCGGAGCAGTTTGTAATGGGAAACTGATTTCTAGATGGTGTCTTTCAGCCAAGTGGAAATCTGCTGGTATAGATAAAGACTAGGGACAAAAGATAAAGTTTAGTAGTTTAAAGGAAAATCTTACATTTGGAGTTTTCAGGCCTAGTCATGGTAGTTGGGGGGAGGAGAGGAGTCCCAAGGCCAGGGAGAGACTGGGGAAAAGAGGGAAGGGGAGGGGAGGGGAGGGGAGGGGAGGGGAGAGGAGAGATCCCATCCTTAGGAGCAGGCAGGTGGGGAAACTGGAGTCCGTATGACCTCTGGGAGGTGAATCTGAGTCTTACTGCATCCTTGATTCTCTGAAACACACATGAATTTCTTAGATAAAAATTTTAGGTATGTTAGCACTTACCATTGTTTGTAGTGAAATCCATTATAAATTGTTGTACTGAAATCCACATTGCAGAAAAAACAGCTGGCAGGTATCTGCTCTCCATGACCCTTCATGTCTTTAAGACCAGTACTGTCTGGGTGACTCCTACATTACAAAATTTGACTGCCAGCACAAGGTACATTCTTGTGTATAAACACATGGAGGTGCAGTTTTAATACCTTATTATACAAATGTTGTTTTTATCTTTCATAAACTTTGTTTTTATGACAAGCATTATCATACAAAAATCCTTCCTAATGCAAAATATCCTGAAACCTGCTGTTACCACTTTGGTTGGTTTATACCATGTGGTCCCTTTAACAAGATAATGTTGACGTCACATGGCACCCACCCTCTCCAACCTAGCAAAGGTGGCTGCCAGTCACTTGACTGCCTCCATCCAGATGAGGGACAGTGGATAAGATGGTGTCATGCCACATGGGTTCCTTTAAGGTTATCTGTGTATAGATTTTTAACTATCAACCCTCTGTGTTACGAGTTTTAAGGTAACTTTTTGTTGTTGTTAAGGATTTTTAACTATAGTCAATAAACTTACAAATCTTGAGGTAAAAAAAACTTCACATAATAGTTTTATAAATTTTGAGATAAGTTTTATATCTTCACAAAAGTTTTAGGCAGTTAAATGAAGCCAATAGTCTGTTTTTTTTGGGGGGGGGAGATATTTTGCTTTGCTTTCTTTTCCCGTCAGAAAATCAGGTGGGCCATCTGACACAAGACACAGGAGGTTGAACAAGCATGCTTGGGTCTAGAGGAGGGAAAACTAGCCGCTCCAAAGCGAGATTTTCAATAAGATAGAACAGCATAAAACAATTTTAATTTTATTCACACCTAAAAGACATTTGAATCCCTGATAACCTGAATCCAGTGAGTAGAAAGCTCAGGGATAAATTCTGAGCCCTGGCAAAGCACCTGTGGCAAGTGGCATTAGCTCTGGTGGCTGGTGGCTGGTGGCTGGCAGTAGCAAAGATAGTAAAAACCAATAAACACAAAGCACAGAAAGCTCACACATTCAAAGGAGACAAGTCAAAAGCTAATTAAGTGGTGGCCACCATCGTTTGAGCACACTAGAAACCACAGGCCCATTCTCTCTCTCTCTCTCTCTCTCTCTCTCTCTCTCTCTCTCTCTCTCTCTCTCTCTCTCTCTCTCTCTCTCCCTCTCTCTCACACACACACACACACACACACACCCAAAAAACCCAGTCAGATTAAACTTTCCAAACAGCGCAAGAACCAGGTGGGTGGGAGGGAGATGTCTTGCTTTTCGTTTGGTCCTATTGAACCGCTCCACATCCCAGATCAGGATCCTACAGAACAAATCTAGATGCCACAGGAAATTACAATTACAGGGAAAACTCTGTAGGTCAGTGGTTCGACCTTCTTACTGCTGTGACCCTTTAACATAGTTTCTCATGTTGTGGTGAACTACCTACCATAAAATTATATTCATTACTACTTCATAACTGTAACTTTGCTATTGTTGTGAATAATATAAATATCTGATATGCAGAATATATTTTCATTGTTATAAATTGAACATAATTAGAGCATAAGTGATTAATCACAAAATATTATATAATTATATATTTGTAGTGGTTTGAATAGACATAGCCTCATAGACTCAACTGACCTATAGAGGATGGCACATTTTGGAGGTATGACCTTGTTGAAGTAGGTGTGACCTTGTTGGAGGAAGTGTCACTGTGAGGGCAGGCCTTGAGGTCTCATATACTTAATCTATGCCCAGTGTGGGACACAGTTCACTTCCTGTTGCCTGTGGAGGATCAAAATATAGAACTCTCAGCTCCTTCTCCAGTACCATGTGTGCCTGCATGCTGCTGTGCTTCTTGCCATGTTGATAATAAACTAAACCTGAAAATGTAAGCCAGCTCCAGTTAAATGTTTTTCTTTGTAAGTGTTGCCATGGTGATGGTGTATCTTCACGGCAATAGAAACCCTAACTAAGACAATATTGTGAAATCTTTATTTCTAATTACAAATAAATGAAATTTTGTCTTAAAGCATAATATAACATGGATAACAGTCTTACTTTTTTGGACAAGGTTTAATTCTCCATTTTTTTTTGATGAAATTATCTCTGATGCCAGAAATACTACTAAAAGTGTAAAAACAGGACAGGTGATGAAACATCGGTTTCTTCAATAAAATAAACCACAGTCAGAAAATCTTGACAGTAAACTTTCTCCTACTAGATCAATCTATTATCTATCTAGTTGTCTATTTATCTATTGTATATCTCTTTGCTGTGTATCTATCTACTTATCTGCCTATTTATCATCTATATATCATGTATCAATCATTAATATATCTTCCTAATTATTTCTCAGATACTATATATCTATCAATCTGTCTCCTATCTATCTATCTATCTATCTATCTATCTATCTATCTATCTCTCTATCATCTATCTATCTATCTATCTATCTCTCTATCTATCTATCTATCTCTCTATCATCTATCTCTCTCTCTCTCTCTCTCTATCTATCTATTTATCTATCTATCTCTCTATCATCTATCTATCTATCATCTATCTATCTATCTATCTATCTATCTATCTATCTATCTATCTTCTGTCTGTCATCTATCTTTCTTTTTTTATTATTGAGCTCTGCATTTTTCTCTGCTTCCCTCTCTTCTCCCCTCCCCTTCTACCCTTTCCCATGGTCCCCATGCTCCCAATTTACTCAGGAAATCTTCTCTTTTCCCACTTCCATGTAGATTAGATCCATGTATTGTGTCTCTTAGGGTCCTCATTGTTGTCTAGTTTTTGGGATTGTGATTTGTAGGCTAGTTTTCTTTGCTTTATGTTTGAAAACCACCTATGAGTAAATACATACGATATTGTCTTTCTGGGTCTGTATTACCTCACTCAAAATAATGTTTTCTAGCTCCATCCATTTACCTGCAAACTTCAAGATGTTGTTATTTTTTCTGCTGTGTAGTACTCCAGTGTGTAAACAAACCACATTTTCCTTATATTTTTTTTTTTTGGTTGAGGGGCATTTAGGTTGTTTCCAGGTTCTGGCTATGACAAACAATGCTGCGATGAACATAGTTGAGCACACGTCCTTGTGGCACTATTGAGCATCCTTTGCATATATACCCAAAAGTGGTATTACTGGGTCTTGAGAAGGTTGTTTCCTAATTATCTGAGAAATCACTACACTGATATCCAAGGAGGCATTACCAGCTTGCATTCCCACCAGAAATGCTGGAGTGTTCCTTTACTCTATATCCTCTCTAGCATAAGCTGTCATTGTAGGAGGAGATGCTTGTTCGTCCTGGCCACCCAGAATCAAAATAACCACACAGAAACTGTACTAATTAGAACACTGCTTGGCCAATTAGCTCTAACTTCTTATTGGCTAACTCTTACATATTAATTTAACCCATCTCCATTAATCTGTGTATCACCACGAGGTCATGGCCTACCAGCAAAGTTTCAGCACATCTATCTCCAGCGGCAGATCCATGGCATCTCTCTGACTTTCCCTTCTTCCTTGCAGCATTCTGTTTAGTTTTCTCTGCCTACCTAAGTTCTGCCCGATCAAAAGGCCAAGGCATTTTCTTTATTCATTATTGGTAATCATAGCACACAGAGGGGACTCCCACATCATCTCCCCTTTTCTGTTTAAATAAAAAGGAAGGTTTTAACTTTAAAATAGTAAAATTACATATAGCAAAACAGGTATCAAGTAGTAATTACAGTTACAACATTTATGTCTACTTTATCTTTTATCATAACTAAGGAAAACTATAACTATAAATTCTTCAACTCTATCAAAGACTCCAGAAGGATATAACATTACCTCAGTAATCAGGAAGTGCATTGTACTCAACTTCTAAAACTCTAGAATTGACAGATACATCTTGCTGCCTGGATAGTCACCCGAAGTTCTTTTGTATCATTGGAGAATCCATCTTCAGCCGACAGACCCATAATATCCAGCAGACTTTTCCATGAAGCAGGAAATTTCAAAGACAGTTCTGCCTAAATTGGCAGCTTATCAGTTACTTTCCTCTGTATCCTGCAGAATGTCTCGCAGACTCTTTCATGAAACAGGAACCCCAAAGGATCATCTCACCTTTAGGCAAGTTTAGCAGTCATTTCTCTGCAGGTCCTGCATGTCCAGCTAAGCAGTCCAAGCAAGAGCAGTTTCTTGCCCAAATGGCTAAGGAGCTTCTTTGATGCCCATCTTCCTCTCTAAGCAATTGGGTAAACAGCTCCATTGGGAGCCTCTTCAATGTCCATCTTCCTCTTAAAGTAGCTTGTCCTGCCAGGAGTAGATGTGTCTCGTCATGAAAAGTCCTAAGTTAGCCGGGCGATGGTGGCGCACGCCTTTAATTCCAGCACTCGGGAGGCAGAGGCAGGCGGATCTCTGTGAGTTCAAGACCAGCCTGGTCTACAGAGCTAGTGCCAGGACAGGCTCCAAAGCCACAGAGAAACCCTGTCTCAAAAAACCAAAAAAAAAAAAAGTCCTAAGTTATTAAAACATTTAAATGTCATATTCTGAAGGTCTCTAAAATATTTGAAGAATACCTATCAAAATGAAATATATTTCTATATATCTAGAAAATCTAACTAACATGTCTACCAGCTTGACTGCTATAGATAAATATCTATTAACTTATATTTCTTAATTATACATTACATTTTTAAATGAGCTACACAAACACAATACCTTAATCAAGATAAAAAATACATACATATATATATAACAAAATTGACCTTAGATTCGTATTAATAAACCAAGATCCATACCAATGCAAATTATTCATATCTATAGCATACCCCCTTTAAATGTAAAGAAACATTTACAAACAATATTTGGGAATATGGCCTCAGTTTTGTCTAAACTTCTTCCTGCTGTTCATTGGGTGAAGTAATTTTTTGAGGGGTGTATTTTTGAGGGGTGTTCAAGGCAACCTTTCAGGAGGTCTTGGTCCATCAAACCAGATTGGTCTGGAAGCAATCCACAGGTTCTCATCTTGTGTGAAAACAAAAGAAGAACCTCTTTTCCAAACAACATAACCTTAGACTCAAATTTTGAAGTCAAGATGCCTTTATAATATACATGCTGGTTTAGTTTAGCAGCCCATACAATGAAATGTCTCTCTGTACTTAGCTCCTTCACAGTCAAAAAATTCAAAGAAAGCACATTAATATACATAATCCAGACTCTGAGAATTTTCCATCTTTATGTGGCTTATTTTTCTTTACTTCTTTTAATCTATGACTATCTGTACTCTGTCTCTTTAAGGACTTTAACCCTTTTTTAAAACATTAATTTTATTTTATGACTCTCTATACTCTTTTTCTTCTCTCTTTCAAACCTACATACATTTATCATCTGGACTTGTCTTTATTGCATATCTGTAATTCTTTACTGTTCAGGAGTGCTTTTTAAAATGCTAAGTGCTTCTTAAAAATGTAAGCTGCGCCATTGCTAGGGGAAATACGGAAGTTTCTGCTTGCCCGCCCAGTCTAAAACTTAAGCTATGCCATTATTATGGTATATGCGGTACTGCCTGCCCACTCCACGCAGTTCGGCATGGCAGAGCTGCTTACTGCTTCTGAGAGACATGCACAGTGCCACATCTCTAGGCACACAGCTGGTTCATGCCACCATTAAGCAAGGTGCAACAGTCTGCTCACAAGCCGCAATCAAATGCTCCTTTTCCCAAAAGAGCCAAAGGTTGTGCTGGCAGCATGGCCCAGAAAGCCAGCATTTTAAAATAGCCGCAGTGTTTTTCCTGCTGAATCAGGAAAATCTCTCTTAAAGGAGCTGCAGAATGCTGCCAGCTGAAAAATAAATGCGGCTAAACTTTGTTTTTTTTTTTGAACATATAAATTGTTTTTATTTGTTTTTATCTAGACTTTCTTTTTAAGCTTTCTCAGGCTTTACATGGATTTAGTCTACCATGTTGGCATGCCAATTTGTAGGCAGAGACGCTTGTTTGTACCAGCTGCACAGAACCAAAATAACCACACAGAAACTATTAATTAAATCACTGCTTGGCCCATTAGTTCTAACTTCTAATTGGCTAACTCTTACATATTAATTTAACCCATCTTCATTAATCTGTGTATCACCACGAGGTTTTGGCCTACCAGCAAAGTTTCAGCACGTCTATCTCCAGAGGCAGATCCATGGCATCTCTCTGACTCTGCCTTCTTCCTCCATTCTGTTTAGTTTCCCTCGCCTACCCAAGTTCTGCCCGATCAACAGGCCAAGGCAGTTTCTTTATTCATTAATGGTAATCACAGCACACAGGGGGGACTCCCACATTGTGTCATCAGTGTTTTTGATCTTGGCCTTTCTTTCAGGTGTAAGATGGAATCTCAGAGTTATTTTGATTTGCATTTCTCTGATGACTAAGGATATTGAACATTTCCTTAAGTGTCTTTCAGCCATTTTAGATTTCTCTGTTGAGAGTTTTCTGTTTAGGTCTGTACTCCATTTTTTGATTGAATTCTTTGTTCTTTTGATGACCAGTTTCTTGAGTTCTTTGTATATTTTGGAGATCAGACCTCTGTCCAATGTGGGGCTGGTAAAGATCTTTTCCCATTTTATAGACTGTCATTTTGTCTTCTTGACTATGCCCCTTGCTTTACAGAAGCTTTTCAGTTTCAGGAGGTCCATTTATTAATTGATTCTTTCAGTGTCTGCACTACTGGGGTTATATTTAGTAAGTGGTCTCCTGTGCCAATGTGTTCAAGTGTACTTCCCACGTTCTCTTCTATGAGGTTCAGTGTAGCTGGCTTTATGTTGAGGTCTTTGATCTGTTTGGACTTGAGTTTTATGCATGGTGATAGATATGGGTTTATTTTTATTCTTCTACATTTGATGTCCAGTTATGCCAGCACCATTTGTTAAATATACTTTCTTTTTTCCATTTGATTTTTTTTTTGCTTCTTTGTCAAAAATCAGGTGTTTGAAAGTGTGTGGATTAATATCCGGGTCTTTGATTTGGTTCCATTGGTCCTACTGTCTGTTTTTATGCCAAAACCAAGCTGTTTTCAATATTAGCTCTGCAGTAGAGTTTGAAGTCAGGGATTGTGATGCCTCCAGAGATTCTTTCCTTTACAGGATTGTTTTGGCTATCCTGGGATTTTTGCTTTTCCATATGAAGTTGAGTACCATTCTTTCCAGGTTTGTGAAGGATTTTGCTGGGATTTTGATGGGCATTGCATTGAATCTGTAGATCACTTTGATAAGATTGCCATTGTAACTATGTTAATTCTACCTACCCAAGAGCATGGGAGATCTTTCCACTTTCTGGTGTCTTCTTCAATTTATTTTATTTTTTTTAAATTTGTTTATTTATTTATTTATTTATTTATTTATTAAAGATTTCTGTCTCTTCCCCACCGCTGCCTCCCCTTTCCCTCCCCCTCCCCCAACCGGGTCCCCCTCCCTTGTCAGCCCAAAGAGCAATCAGGGTTCCCTGCCCTGTGGGAAGTCCAAGGACCTCCCACCTCCATCCAGGTCTAGTAAGGTGAGCATCCAAACTGCCTAGGCTCCCACAAAGCCAGTACGTGCAGTAGGATCAAAAACCCATTGCCATTGTTCTTGAGGTCTCAGTAGTCCTCATTGTCC
>NW_026067920.1:22085757-22096392 GCF_014885135.2 Alexandromys fortis
AATTATAGGCTCAATGTCCTTTATTTATGGCTAGAAACCAAATATGAGTGAGTACATCCCATGTTCCTCTTTTTGGGTCTGGCTTACCTCACTCAGGATAGTGTTTTCTATTTCCATCCATTTGCCTGCAAAATTCAAGAAGTTCTTGTTTTTTTTACTGCTGAGTAGTACTCTAATATGTATATATTCCATACTTTCTTTATCCATTCTTCTGTTGATGGGGCATCTAGGTTGTTTCCAGGTTCTGGCTATTACAAGCAATGCTGCTATGAACATAGTTGAGCATATATTTTTGTTGTATGATAGGGCATCTCCTTGGTATATTCCCAAGAGTGGTATTGCTGGGTCGAGGGGTAGGTTGATCCCAAATTTCTTGAGAAACCGCCACACTGCTTTCCAAAGTGGTTACACAAGTTTGCATTCCCACCAGCAGTGGATGAGTGTACCCCTTTCTCCACAACCTCTCCAGCAAAGGCTATCAATGGTGTTTTTTATTTTAGCCATTCTGACAGGTATAAGATGGTATCTTAAAGTTGTCTTGATTTGCATTTTCCTGATCGCTTAAGTGTCTTTTGGCCATTTGAACTTCTTCTGTTGAGAATTCTCTGTTCAGCTCAGTGCCCCATTTTATAATTGGGTTGATTAGCCTTTTACGGTCTAGTTTCTTGAGTTCTTTATATATTTTGGAGATCAGACCTTTGTCAGTTGCGGGGTTGGTGAAGATCTTCTCCCAGTCAGTGGGTTGCCTTTCTGTCTTAGTGACAGTGTCCTTTGCTTTACAGAAGCTTCTCAGTCTCAGGAGGTTCCATTTATTCAATGAGGCCCTTAATGTCTGTGCTGCTGGGGTTATACGTAGGAAGTGGTCTCCTGTGCACATCTGTTGTAGAGTACTTCCTACTTTCTCTTCTATCAGGTTCAGTGTGTTCGGACTGATATTGAGGTCTTTAAACCATTTGGACTTGAGTTTTGTGCATGGTGATAGATATGGATCTATTTTCATTCTTACACATATTGACATCCTTCTTCAATTTCTTTCTTCAAGATTTAAAGTTCTTGTCATACAAGTCTTCCACTTGTTTGGTTAGAGTTACTCTGAGATATTTTATGCTATATGTGACTATTGTGAAGAGTGATGTTTGATTTCTTTCTCAGCACATTTATCATCTGTGTGCAGGAGGGCTACTGACTTTTTTGAGTTAATCTTTTATCCTGGTACATTACGGAAAGCATTTATGAGTTGTGGAAGTTCCTTGGTAAAATTTTTGGGGTCACTTACGTAAACTATCATATCATCAGCAAACAGTGAGAGTTTGACTTCCTTTTCCTATTTATATCCCCTTGATCTTCTTTTGTTGTCTTATTGCTCTAGCTAGGACCTCAAGAACTATATTGAATAGTTATGGAGAGAGTAGACAACCTTGTCTTGTTCCTGATTTCAGTAGGGTACTGGGAGTTTCTCTCCATTTAGTTTGATGTTGGCTGTTGGCTTGCTGTATATTGCCTTTATTATGTTTAGGTATGTTCCTTGTATCCCTACTCTCTCCAAGACTTTTATCATTAAGGGATGTTGTATTTTGTCGAAATATTTTATGGAATCTAAGTAGATGATAATGTGGTTTTTATTTTTCAGTTTGTTTATATGGTGGATTATGTTGACAGATTTTTGTATGTTGAACCATTTCTGCATCTGTGGGATGAAGCCGACTTGGTCAAGCTGGATGATGGTTCTGATATGTTCTTGGATTCGATTTGCTAGTATTTTATTTAGTAGTCTTGCATCAATGTTCATGAGTGAGATTGGTCTGTAAATCTCTTTCTTAGTAATGTCTTTATGTGGTTTGGGTATCAGGGTAATTGTATCCTCATAAAAAGTGTTTGGCAATGTTCCTTCTGTTTCTATTGTGTGGAACAATTTGAGGAGTACTCGTATTAGTTCTTCTTTGAAAATCTTGTAGAATTCTGAGCTGAAACCATTTGGTCCAATTATCTGGTCTTGATTTCATTTTTGTAAGTGATATCTATCCAGAAAGTTGTCCATTTCCAATTTTTTGGAGTACAGGTTTTCGAAATATGACCTGATGATTCTCTGTATTTCCTCTGTGTCTGTTGTTATGTTCCCCTTTTTATTTCTGATTTTGTTAATTTGGATATTCTCTCTCTGTCTTTTGTTTAGTTTGGATAATGGTTTGTTTATTTTGTTGATTTTCTCAAAGAACCAACTCTTTGTCTCATTGATTCTTTGTATTGTTTTCTTTGTTTCTATTTTGTTGATTTCAGCTCTCAACTTGATTATTTCCTACCATCTGGTTCTCTTGCATGAGTTTGCTTATTTTTTGTTCTAAAGTTTTCAAATGTTCGGTTAATTTACTAATGTGGGATTTTCCCAGCTTCTTTATGTAGACATTTTGTACTATGAACATTCCTCTTAACACTGCTTTCATTGTGTCCCATAAATTTGGGTATGTTTGTGTGGTCATTTTTCATTGAATTTTAGGAAGTCTTTAATTTCTCCCTTGACCCATTGATGATTCAGGTGAGCATTGTTTAATTGTTTGTGGGTTTTCTGGAATTAGTATTGCTGTTGAATTCTAGTTTTAAGCCATGGTGATCTGATAAGATACATGGGGTTATTCCATTTTTTTTGTATTTGTTTTATTACTGAGTATATTCCATAACGTGCTCAGAAGAAGGTATATTCTTTTATGTTTGGATAGAATAGTCTATAGATGTCTGTTAAGTCCATTTGAGTCATAACATCTGTTAGTTCCCTTGTTTCTCTGTTCATTTATTGTCTCACTTACTTGTCCAGTGGTGAGAGTGGAGAGTTGAAGTCTCCCACTATTAGTGTGTGGGGTATGATGTGTGATTTAAGCTTGAGACATGTTTCTTTTACTTATAAGGGTACCCTTGTATTTGGGACATAGATGTTCAGTATTGATATTTCCTCTTGATGGATTTTTTCCTGTGACTAATATGAAATGTCCTTCTTTGCTTCTTTTGATTGATTTTAGCTTGATTTTTATTAAATATCAGGATAGCTATACCAGCTTGTTTGGTAGGCCCATTTGATTGGAACTTTTTCCCAACCCTTTACTCTGAAGCAATATCTGTCTTTGAGGTTGAGGTGTGTTTCTTGTATGCAAGAGAAGGATGAATTCTGTTTTCATATCCAGTCTGTTAGCCTGTGTCTTTTTATAGGTGAGTTGAGTCCATTTATATTAATGGTTATCAATGACTAATGAAGGCTCTCTTCTGTTAATTTAGTTTTTGTTATTGGTGATGTTAATTTCTGTGTTTTCCCCTTCGTTGGGATTTGCTGCTGTGAGATCATCAATTGTCTGTGTTTTTGTTGATGTAGCAAACTTCCTTGGGTGGGAATTTTCCTTCTAGTACTTTGTGTATGACTGGTTTTGTGGTTAGGTATTGATTAAATCTGTTTTGTCATGAAGTATCTTGTTTTGTCCTTCTATGGTGGTTGAAAGTTTTCCTGGGTATAATAGTCTGGGCTGGCATCCATGATCTCTTAATGTCTGCATAATGCTTGACCACAACCTTCTGGCTTTCATTGTCTCCAATGAGAAATCCTGTGTAAGCTTCTTGTGTCTTCATAGGCAGATCTTTCTTTAGGTTGGGAAAGTTTTCTTCTATGATTTTGTTAAATATATTTTCTGTGCTTTTGAGTTGAACTTCTCTTTCTTTTTTTTTGGTTTTTCGAGACAAGGTTTCTCTGTGGCTTTGGAGCCTGTCCTCGAACTAGCTCTGTAGACCAGGCTGGTCTCAAACTCATAGAGATCTGCCTGCCTCTGCCTCCCGAGTGCTGGGATTAAATGCGTGCACCACCATCACCCAGCTTCTCTTTCTTATATTATACCTATTATTCTTAGGTTTGGTCTTTTCGTGGTGTCCCGTATTTTCTGAATATTTTGTGTTAAGCTTTTGTTAGATTTAATGTTTTCTTTGACTGATGAGTCTATTTCCTCTATTATATTTTCAGCGCTTGAGATTCTCTCTTCCATCTCTTGTATTCTGCTGTTCATGCTTGCATTTGTGGTTCTTGATTGTTTTCTCATGATTTCTGTTTCTATAATTCCCTTGGCTTGTGTTTTCTTTATTGTCTCTATTTCAGTTTTCAAGTCTTGAATAGATGTTTTCATATGTTTGATTGCTTTTTCTTAGTTTTATTTAATGGAGTTGCTGATGTCTTCCATTTTTTGTCTTTTCTTCCATTTCTTTGAGGGAATTTCTCATTTCCTCTTTAATAGTTTCAAACATTCTCTTGAAGTTATTTTTAATGCCATTTACTTCTGCTTCATCTATATTTGGTTGTTCAAGACTTGCTGTTGTAGGGTCTCTAGATTTTACTGGTGTCGTGTTGATCTTTGTGGTGTTGCATGTGTTTTTACCTTGTCTAGTCATCTTTTCCTCTAATTGGTGTGGTTGGGGCTGTCTGTGGATCTAAGTCTCAGATGGTTGTTCCTCATGGTATAGTCAGTGCCAAGGTTCTATTTTATTAGATATCATTGGTCACTACATGTTTCTGGAGGTTGCTCAGTGCTCCTGGAGTTTGCTCTGTTCCTGTGGAGTTTCCTGCCTCAGGGCTGCTCTGGTCTAGGTTGCCAGCTCAGACCTGTTTCTGTAAACATCCCTGGTCTGGATCTGATCTTGCAGAGGTCCCTGGCTAGGGGTTGGTCCTGCAAAGGGCTCTGGCTCTGATCTACTTCCTCGGAGTTCCCAGACTCAGGTTCACCTGGATGTGCAGAGGACCTTGCTCAGGGCTATTCCCTCAGAGGTCCCAGACCACGCCTGGACCACAGAGGTCCTGGCTCCCTCCGAGGTCCCAGACTCATGCCCAGATCCACAGAGGTCCTGACTCAGGCCTAGTTCCTTGGAGGTCCCAGACTCATGCCAGACCCGCAGCGGTCTCTGGCTCTGGCCCACTAGCTCAGCAGTTGCTCCCCGTACCTGCTCCTATGATAGGTTCGTTGTCTCAGTTCTTCTCTGGCCCAGCTCGCTGACCCAGTCCTGCCTCCGCAAATGTCCCTGCTCTGGATCCACTCCTGCTCCAGTGGAGTTCACTGTCCCAGGCCCTCTCTGTCCCAGGTTGCTGGTTCAATCCTGCTCTTGTGGAGTTCACTGTCCCAGGCCCTCTCTGTCCCAGGTTGCTGGTTCAATCCTGCTCTTGTGGAGTTCACTGACTCAGGCCTGCTCTGGCCTATGTTGCTGACTCTGGGTAACAGTCTTAATGTATCAACAGTAAACTTCATTGCTATATTTTGCAACAGTATGCATAAAAAGCCAACAGTTGGAAGGTTGAAATTGCTTCTTTTTGGGGGGCAGTCTTTGCAAGAGCACAGCAAAGATCATCTTCAATAACAAGTCTACTGTATTTAAACTTGATAACCAATGAGCTGGAAAATCCTGTTTCACAAAGATATGTTGTTGGAAATGGAAGAAGGGGAAGCACAGTCTCAGACAGAAAGGATATGACCACAAACACTTTTTCCATAACTTTGTAATGGCCCTGTAGAGAAATCAGCTCTCATGGCATTGCTGCTAATAAAATCAATGAATTTCTCTTGTACTGATTCAGGAACACCTTCTACTTCAACTGTGAATGGGCTTCTGGAAAGTGCAAATGGGGTGTCAGGTAGATTTGGAAAATCTGATGAAATTTTATCTGCAAGCATGTGCAAGTGCTCTTTCAGAGGAATGATCATCATAATCCTCTTGTCTGGGTCACTGTCATGCTCTTCAAGGAAAGCAGAGGAGGTAGGCAACATGCACATTTTAGTTTCATTCCATTTTTCTTTTTCTTTCTTTTTTCTTTTCTTCTTCTTCTTTTTTTTTTTTCCCAAAGCTGAAGTTTCATTTGGAATGACCGAATCTTTTCAGACAAATCAAGACATATTTCATTTGGTTCTAACAATATAAATTTAACTCATTCATGATGGCAAAGATGTCCACCAAGTAAACTATTTCCTGCAATTCACTTTTATTGTTAAAAAGGGCTTTGAACTGTGATCTTGCTTTCTGATTAAAAACTGTTTTGAGTTCATCACGAAGCTCAAAAGCATGTTTGAAAACTCTTCCATGAGCAGCCATCTTCAGTGTGAAATAGCAGAACTTTGTTTGATGCATCTGTAGGCACAGTTGTGAAAACAGCCAACTGTTTAAAGTGCTTGCCTTGACAAGATTGACAGATCTTAATGACACTTTTTATTCCTTCTTGTAACTCATATGCGTTGTCTTCATTGTTGATATTTGGCAATGAATCATTCAGTGCATTCTAATGACTTTTGGTGACTTGTTTAGTACCATAAGTTGAAATCCAGGTCTGTGCAAACACCACAAACCTTGTCCCAAGACGTCTTCCACTCTTTGAGAAATGAACCTACTGTGTCCAATACATCGTGAGCAGTAGTTGTTGTTTCCAGAGTTTATAAAAAAGAAACTCATCTTTAATGTCTCCGTCATTGACATCCCTCACATAAACCAGTAACTGGACAGTTACTGGTCTGTAGATTTATTAAGCTGCATACTAAATATTGGAAGTGGAGCAGATCAAATTTCCTGCGTTACCTGATGAAGAATATCAACAGATGTGCCATCTATTCTTCCAAACTGCACTCAGTTGTGTAGCAAATTCCTCTCCGATCAGAACAAACACTGTCCTTAGTTGCTGGCAACAGTAGATCCTCAGCAATGGTCTGCAGTTTCAAAGCCCTGGCGATTCTCAGTGCCACTGTATGTGAAGCTCCAATGGCTGCTGTGTTTTGTGTGTGGTACTTGTCACCAGTGTGAAGTCCTCCAGCTTTGCATCTAACATAGCCGGTATCCTTGCTGGCAAAGATTAAATGCCGGCTATCAAAAGGGCGTTTAGTTTGTCCAGCTTCATCGATTCAGCTGATAGAACTTCAGACAAATAACAAATTGCGGTTTCCCAATTCCTGCTGTAATAATTGAAGTAAAAAAACTCTTCACTATATTTATTTTCTTAACATTCTTCTCTTTATAATCCATTATCACGGGACAGTCTTCTAATGAAAATAATATATAATAATAACTTTAATAATACAAAAGATAGCTGGGCGATGGTGGCACACGTCTTCAATCCCAGCACTCGGGAGGCGGAGGCAGGTGGATCTCTGTGAGTTCGAGGCCAGCCTGGTCTATAAGAGCCAGTTCCAGGACAGGCTCTAAAACTACAGTGAAACCCTGTCTTGAAAAACCAATATATGAGATAATACATGGCATAGGTCAGTCAATACAGTTGTTTTGCATACCTGTTACTATCACAAAGAGGCAGAATTCATATCAACTACAGCTTAATATAAAAATACCTATAAGCATTTAGATTAAGTTCTCATGGTACAGAGGTTGGTTTTTTTTTTTTTTTACAGTAATTGATTTTATAGTACATGGTTTTACTTTTACCTAGTAATTATAATTCATGGAGTGTCATTGTACCTCCAATACTGCTGCTTTCAACATAGTAGCTCCTTTCTGCACTTGTGTGTCTGGTCTGAATAAGTACATTGTGGAGCCAGCCCTGTCACTACAGCTGTATTTGTTCAGGGTCTCTGCGATGGGGCTCACATGATGACGCCATCGTGCTGGGTACTCATATGTGGGCAGGCATATCTGCATGTGGGCAGACCGTCCTGGAGATGGATAGAGGAGCAGTGTCTCAGTTCCTAAGACCAGCAGAAAACACATATTTGTAATGGTCTTAGGCTGCCCTGTGGAGACACCATTTGTCTCCCAAAGAGCTTATGACCCATAACTTGAGAATTGCTGCCTTAGACGCCTTTTTTTTTTTTTTCCAGCTTGGTGGTTCACTCTGAGCCCACAAAACAGAAAGCTTGTCGTGGAGCATTGGAATGCCTTGAGGTATGCACCTCCAGAGGTAGCCCTTCAGCCCTGGAGTCCTGGGGTGAAGGGCCAACTTTAGGGTTTGGGTGGGTATCTGATCTCTCTGGTGCTTCCAGAAAATGTTAATCCCACCAGGCAAGAATAAGACCGTTACCACAAATTTTGAACCAAATTTGAAGCAAGCTTTATTAAATACTGGCCAGGACAATGGACACTGCCAGGCCTATACCTGGGATTTCCAGAATGTGCCACTAAATTAGATTAGTCTGAGGCTTATAAAGGCAAAGCTCACATGTTTGTGTGTGAGCTTTCATGCCTTCATCCAATCCGGGGCAAGATTGCATCCTGACATACTTCTTGCCTTTGTGCCTCCATCAAACATGGTCTGTGCAGCTGGGACTACCAAACTGGTTTACAGAAGTGAAGACTGTGGCTTATTATCTTCTGTGAACAACAGCTCCCAGTATTCCAGGAAGCTATCTGTCCTTGGGCAAGTGGGGCTTATAGATTAGAGGTATTTTTATTTTATAGATCTCTTAAGTACAGTAATTTAAACTTAAACCGTAACTTTAACCCTTACAGTGGTTGCGCTAGTAGCACCCAGGAGGTGGAGGCAGGAAAAGCAAAGAGTTCAAGGTCATCCTTTGCTCTGCAGTGAGTTTGACTGCAGCACGGGGCTACCTGAGACTCTGTTATACACAAATGAACAGATAGTAGAATAATAAAACTTGTGAATATATTTAAGGAGACAGAAATAAAGATCACTACCCCAATTTGACCATTACATAATGACTATACTTGTTAAATTATCACTCATTTTTATAAAAAAAATAAAAATGTTAAACAAGCATCAGAGAATGATGTGGCAAAGAGCGGGGTGGAGCTAGTGCATATGAGGTCACCAGAGAAGACTTAGAAGTGATGCCTTTGTCAGAAAGTGGATCCCGATGGCCATACAAAGTTCACAGAGGATAGACTCTGAAGCACCCGTGTATCTGGTGTTTGGGGACTGGAAAGAAGGGGCCTATTTCTGAAGAATGCTGAGGGGGGAATGATCTACCTATGTATTGATATAGTATTGATGACTATATAATTTTTATATTGGGTATATGCTTAGTGGTTTCTTTCAACCTGAAAAGACACAAACCAGTTCTGTGCTATGACGTAATAGTTTTGTTGTTTCTGTATACTTCATTCTTTTTCAGAATCAGTCCGATTTCCAACTTTCTTCCTTCTCTTTATACACTTAGGTGATACTTCTTTCCTTTTTGGGCAATCCTTTTTGAACAGTTACTTTTTTAAAGTGAGATATACATACATACATACACACACATGCATACATAAATACACACATACATACATACAACTGAATGAGATACTTGTACATTGTAGGCAAGAACTTGCAACTTAAACCAAATCCCCATTTTTTTTCTCCTTGATTTTTTTGTTTGTTTTTTTTTTTGTCTTAGTCTCTTTAAAAAACTTAATTGACAATAGGTTTTTTTCATATAATATATCCTGATTACAGTTTCCCCTTCCTCTATTCCTCCTGTCCCCACCTTCCTTCTGACCTGGATCCATTCACTTTCTGTCTCTGATTTAGAACGCAAACAGGTTTCTATGGAATGAGATAAAACAAAGATACATTGGAATTGGACAAAACAAACAGGAGGAAAAGAGCCCAATAGAAGGCACAAGAATCAGAGAACCATTCATTCACACATTCAAGAATCCTATAAAAACGCTAATCTGGAAAGCCATATACTCAGAAGATCTGGTACATACCCATGCAAACCCTGTACCTGATGCCTCAGTCTCTGTGACTTCATTATGTTCTTTGATCACATTATTTTAGAGGGCTTTGTGCTCTTTTTTTATTTCTTTTTTTTTTAGTTGTTAAAAAAAATTTCCGCCTCCTCCCCGTTTCCCATTTCCCTCCCCCTCCCATACATTGCTCCCTCCCCCCACTCCCTTCCCCTTTTCCCCCTCCACCCCACTCCATTCCCCCTCCCTCTCGAGAATGAAGAGCAGTCCAGATTCCCTGCCCTGTGGGAAGACCAAGGTCCTCCCACTTCTATCCAGGTCCAGGAGGGTGAGCATCCAAACAGGCTAGGCTCCCACAAAGCCAGTTCATGTATTAGGATCGAAACCTAGTGCCATTGTCCTTGGCTTCTCATCAGCCTTCATTGTCCGCCATGTTCAGAAAGTTCGGTTTCATCCCATGCTTACTCAGTCCCAGTCCCGCTGGCCTTGGTGAGCTCCCAATAGATCAGTTCCACTGTCACAGTGGGTGGGTGAACCCCTAGTGGTCCTGACTTCCTTGCTCATGTTCTCCCTCCTTCTGCTCCTCATTTGGATCTTAAGAGCTCAGTCCGGTGCTCCTATTTGGGTCTCTATCTCTATCTTGATCCATCGCCAGATGAAGGTTCTAAGGTGATATGCAAGATATTCATCAGTATGGCTATAGGATAGGGTCATTTCAGGTTCCCTTTCCTCAGTTGCCCAAGGTACTATCTGGGGACATCTCCCTGGACACCAGTGAGCCCCTCTAGAGTCAAGTCTCTTGCCAGCCCTAAGGTGGCTCCCTTAATTAGGATATATATTTCTCTGCTCCCGTGTCCACCTTTCCTTTATCCCAACCATCCCATTCCCCCAAGCTCCTCCAATCCTTCCCTTCTTACCCCAATTCCCCTTAGCCCCATGCCACCTCACCCCCAAGTTCCCAGTTTTTGCCCGGCAATCTTGTCTACTTCCCATATCCAG
>NW_026067920.1:22099109-22114698 GCF_014885135.2 Alexandromys fortis
GTCTCCAATGTGTGCTTTCTCTGTTTTCTTTAAGTGGGCACTTAGTGCTATGAACTTTCCTCTTAGCACTGCTTTCATAGTGTCCCATAGGTTTGAGTATGTTGAGTCTTTATTTTCATTGAATTCAAGAAAGACTTTAATTTCTTTATTTTTTCCTTGATCCAGGTGTGGTTCAGTAGTTGACTGTCCAGTTTTCGTGAGTTTGTAGGCTTTCTGGGGGTAGCATTGTTGTTGAATTCTAACTTTAATCCATGGTGATCTGATAAGACACAGGTGGTTACTAATATTTTTTTGTAACTGTTTAAGTTTGCTTTGTTACTGAGTATGTGGTCAGTTTTCGAGAAGGTCCCATGAGCTGCAGAGAAGAAGGTATATTCTTTCCTATTTGGGTGGAATGATCTATACATGTCTGTTAAGTCCATTTGATTCATTACCTACATTAATCCTCTTATTTCTCTGTTTGTGCTCTCTTCTGGGACAATCCGCCCCTGGATAGCACACACTCACCCATCCAGATGGAGCTCCTCAGCACCTAAACAGGGATGCCTGGTAGCCCAATGAGCAGGGGACAAAAAAAAAGTGGCTTTGTGCTCTTGGTGTCTTCCATCCCCTCTGGCTTTCTTTCTGACTTCTCTTCTGTAGGGTGCCCTGAGCCCTGAGGGGAGGGATTTGATGAAGACTTCCCTCTTAGGGCTGAGTGTTCCAAGATCTCTCAGTATCTGCATTATGTGTGCCTGTGGGTCTCTGTATTTATTCCCATCTCTGACAGAAGGAAGTTTCTCTGATGATAACTGAAGAAGGCACTGATCTAAGTATAGCAGAATGTCATTAGGAATTATTTTATTATTACTTAATATTTTTAGAACAGTAATATTTGGTTTTATCCCAGATTCCTGGCAGTCTTGCTTGGTTATCCAAGCAGTGTTGGGAATGGGTTCCATCTCATTGCGTAGGCCTGAGTTAGCAGTTGATTATTCTTATGTAGTATGAGGAATGGGCTGCGTCCCGCGCCTGGCTAGCTTAACCCCTGAAATAACCACACAGAAATTGTATTAATTAAAACACTGTCTGGCCCATTAGCTCTAGCCTCTTATTGCCTAACTCTCACATCTTGATCTAACCCATTTCTAATCATCTGTGTGGTGACAAGGTCGTGGCTTATCGGGAAAGATTCTAACCTATGTCTGTCTCAGGCTGGAGCTTCATGGCATCTGCCTGACTCTGCTCTTCTTCCCACCTTCCAGTTCTGTCTTTCCTGCCTACCTAAGTTTCTACCCTATCAAAAGGCCAAGGCAGTCTCTTTATTCAACCAATGAAAACAACACATCCTACACCACTCTTACACATTTTGTGCCACCATTACACTAGCATTTCTTTCAGGCAGGACACCATTGTAGATCACAGAGTTTGTGGCTGGGTTAGTGTTTGTTTATCTTTCTCTTTTTGGTAGCCTGCAGAGTACCTTCCTGCTCAAACACTCTAAAATATAGTAGTGAAGATTCTGTGTGGGTATCAGCTAGAGTGCTCCATGTTCAATGAATGGTGTAGGTGTTGTCTTCAGTAGTAGGGGCTTGCTGTCAGTTTGTGGAGTGCAGCCTATAATCTTGGCAATGCCTGGGTTGTTTGGGATTCCCATGATACCCCTTTGACCAACAATTCAATTTGATGTAACACATTCCCAGGATTAGAAGCTTCATTGGTGACAAGGATAGCCTACTGGGACTCTGTCTTGCCCATTATTTGGCAATTTTATTTAGATCGCCTTAATATATTTATATATTTTAGGAAGCTTCTACTGTATTAGATTTTCATACTGCCCATCAAGTGTCCCTTAATTTTATCTATGTCTCTTTGTATTTCCTCCTTCTGTCCCCCAGCTGGACCCTCCCAGGGCACCCATCCACACCTCTTTTGTAACTGTTTTATTGCCCTTTCCTAATGAAATTTATGTCAGTTTGGGTTTTCTTTATTCTATTTTCACTTTGGGTTCTTGAACTGTTTTATTCTTTTTTCCACTGTGTTTTCATGGGTTTCTTTAAGGGATTTATTTATTTTCCCTTTGAGAGCCTCTGTCATTTTCATAAAGGCTATTTTAAGATCCTTTTTCTTGTGCTTTAGCTATGTTACAATATTCAGGGCCTGCTGCTATTCTGATTGTGTTTCATGTTGGCTTCCAGACATCTGGATTTGGGAAGATTGTAATTGTAGGTGCTGATATATGCTTTTGTCTTTGTTGGGTGGGTGTTTTGTGCCCTGATTTCTGTTGCCCTGTCTGGTTCTTAGGAGAGTGTGGTGACTGTGTGTTACCTGGTAGGACATTCTTCTGGGATTCTGTTATATATGGCCACTGGGAGTTCCAGGAAAAACTTGTTTCTAGGTATTGGAACCTGATACCTAGGAATAGGAATAGGTTAAGATCAGGGTGCTGAAGTGTCCACAGGATGGTGGCAAGTAGAGTGTTCGACCACAATCACTTAGTCCTTTGGGAATGAGGGTATAGAGTGAGGAGAGGCCACAGACGTTGATGTGCTGCAGAGTTGGGGATGAGGCTGGGGGATTGGGCTTGGAGAATGGAGAGAGAGGTGAAGATCTGCAGTCAGCATCTCCACTCTTCTGGCTGGAGTGGCCTGCAGGTTCCCAGGGAATGCCTACTGAAGTTGGGGATAAAACAATTAGTTGAGGGGAAGGAAGCTAGAAATGAAAATCTGTGTACGCACACATGTCTGCGTGGGGGAAGGAGAGAGGTTGCTCTGATATAACCTCTCAAAAAGTTCCATTTTCAGTTTCGTATGGATTGGGTGAGATCATTGCCCGACAGTGGTAAGGAGGTTTAGTAGGAAGGGAACCTCAAAGTCTGGCTTGCATAGACTTTACACAGTTCTCTAGCTCTCAGCTACTCTGCACGGCCAGTCATCCCCTCAGAAGTCCTTTGTGCTTCCCAGGTTCCAGGGCGCCTACTCTGAGCTCTCTCTCCTCCATAGGTATTTGGTTTCTGGGTTTTCAAATCTGCTGTCAGTTATCTCTTGCCCATCTACTGTTTATCCTCTAAAATTTTATGGAATTTATCGTGTTCTTTTTTTGCCTTAATATCTTTGTCCCATGAAGCTCTCACCCTTGCCATTTTCACATGAGTTGGAAGGGTATCAGAGTATCCAGATGTCCATGGCCTTTTCCCATCTTTATCAGGGTAAGTTGCTAAGTCACCTATAGCTAGTTTTCCCTACCAAAGGAAATCAAACATCGACATATGACATTTCCTTAATTCTGAGTTACCATTGACAGTAAGGTACTGTTGTTAATAAATGTTGATGGAAATCTACACTATAATAAAGATACATATTACTGGTAAGATGTGTACATTTTTAAAAACTGTCAAATGGAAACAGTAGTCATAAGGACTTGGGAAATATAATGGGTTTATATACATTGTGTAGTTTGTTTTCTTTGAGGAAATAAGTTCTGAAAATGGGCACATGATTTCTGTTTTTATCGTGACTGAGATCCTGCTAAAGTCCAGGAGTGACTTTCTTCCTCTCTCCCTCTTGGGCATGAGTTTGCTCTGCTGGCTGCGCTGTGGCTGTGATGGAGTTGCACGTTGTTCTTCATACGCCCCTCCCTCACTAAGTTATGTCTTCATATCCTGAGTGCCTACTACTGGGCCTTGCTTAGTTGTTGGCATGTAGTAGATTTTACAACTATATTTTGAACCAAACAAAAATAACTAAAAGTTGAAATGATATCCATGGAACTGATAATTACTTAATTTTCATTACTTCCTACTGAAATCAGACTCATAATTTTATGCCTATTGAGTACTCACAGAGGGAAACTGACATGTATTGAGTGGTTATCATCCGCCACAGACTTCAAAAGATGTTTTGCCATTTACTCCTTGGTAATGGTGTAGACTATGGGTTTTAAAGCATAGGATGCATTTTTTATTGATCATTGTTGGGGCTTTAGGCCAAAACATGATCATAATAATTTCCTACTTCATTAGGAAATTCTTGGCATTTGTAAGCCCTGATGATGTATGCCTGTGTTAAATCTGTTAAGGTGAAATTGATCTCTTCTTAGGGAACATTGTGGTTATTCATAGGCATTCATTTCAGTAAGAAAAGACTGTTCTTTTCTAAGTTATCTAATTTGGTCCCCTATTCAACTCATGAAACAAAATACTAAAAGTTTTATTTAAGAAAGAATCCTGTGACAAACCATTAGTAAAAACAAAAACCAGCCAATCAGGGGGGAAACAGAAGAAAGATCCAATCATAGTATTGAAAGATTCATTGTGAAATTCTTAAGAATTTAGGGTTTGTTTGCATCTATTAGAAATTTGTCATAGAGACTGATGGGCCAGCAGCTTAGTGAGGACTGCTACCAAATAAGGGTAGTCAGGGTAGAAAAGCATCCCTGATTTAATAACTCAACTTACCACAGCTACAGAATAATAATCAGTCACACTAGAGTTTTTTTTATAAATCTTTTATTAGTTCTTTGAGAAATTGGAGCCACATATTTTGATCATATTTATCTCCCCTCAACTTCTCCCAGTTTCATCTCCACCCTCTCAACTCACTAAGTCCAGTTTGTGCTGTGCAAATATTCTTTAAGTATGGGGCTTGCCCTGTGGAGGGGCATGCTCTTAAAGAAAACTGACCCTTGCTCTCGCAGCTGTCACTTGCCAGTTTGGAGCTCATTTTTATATCATCTGTAATGTTTGCTATGTAAATAATAGAGAAGATTCTTAATGCCTAAGAAATATGACTTCTAATCAGATAATTCAGTTACATTGTTTATAAGCGAGTTAACTAGAATAGTCTTTAAATAGGCATCTAAGTTACTTTCTTCAAGAGCTTTCTAAGTGAAGTAAAAGTTGGTAGAAAAGAATTCTTTTCTGGTTCATTTCTATATATTTTAAATTTTATTCTTTGAGAATTTCATACAGGTACACAGTGGGTTTTGATCATAACCACCCCTCCACATACCACCTCTGAATTCTCTCTGGTCACTTTCATGCTCCCTCCCAACTTTGTGTTCTCTTCTTATTAGTACTGTTTAAGGTTAGTGCACAGTCTTCACTTAGAGGTGGAGTAGGAAGAGCATCACATGGGGCTGCGGAGATCATTTCCCGTCTGACTGCGTCTCACAAGCTTTTTTTTGTCTCTCTGTCTCTCTGTCTCTGTCTCTGTCTCTGTCTCTCTCTCTCTCTCTCTCTCTCTCTCTCTCTCTCTGTCTCTCTCTCTCTCACACACACACACACACACATACACACTGAGCATGTAATTTCAGAGGGCTCCAGGGAAACAATGGTATAAAGCCTTCAGTAATATCTGCAGATGTTATTCACCCTCTGCTGCACCATGTTAGCAGGCTTCTTTATCTTCCAAGTTTGACAGAAGCCACAGGAAAAAAGTTTTAAAGATTTTTTTGTGTGTGTGTGAAAAGAAAGATTTCAAAGTATACAACTATCAAGTTGCAGGAGCTACTCCACTTTTTATAAGGAGCACTTCTTTCAACAGCTACTAGGGTTTGTATTTTAGAGGAGGGGGTGGCAATCTGTCATCGAAGTGTTGACAAGTGAAACCGACAAGGTTGAGTTGGTATAGCTGCAGGGCACGTCAGTACCTTCCAGTGTCTCTCCTATTTGTAGAGAAAGGGTTTCTGTATTTCTTTCACCTTTTTCTCACTTTGATTTATATACTTTTTAAAACAGTAATTCCAAATTGACAAATTACTTCAGTATTTAAGCGTTGGTTTAGATAAGAGCCTTTCAGTGTTCACTTGTCTTTAACCAAACCTTAAGAACTATTCCTGAAATTTATTTTCTCTTCAAGGCCACATTTTTCTATGTATTCCAGTGTAACATAAAATTATATTTATGGTTATAATTTAGAATTAATTCTGATTATCATATAGCTAACATTTCTATTTTGTCTTTTTATTGTTGTGGTTAAGGTACATCATTGAAAACCATTAGCAAGTCCATATTATTGAAGTTGAGAAAGATGGGACTGAGTTGGGCTGGTGGAACATGCTTGTTCTTCCTATTGCTGTTGTTTGCTAATACAAGTGTACTTTTTGTCTTCCTAAAATGCCTGATGTAAGCTCTACCAATGATTTTGCAAGGTCATGGGAAAAAAGCACTTCAGCTAGAATAATGGAAAACTGTGTGTAGCAAAATATTCAAAATGAGCACTAGCAAACAAGATGTTTGTATTAATAGGAACCTAGAGAATGGCTATGCAAAGGTCAGCACTGATCTTTAAATATTAGTGAAATTTAATTTGTTGCATGTAATGAGTAGAAAGAAGGGGAGGCAGGCTTCAGCGAAGAAGCCATTGATAAATTGTCTAAATGTCAAAACTGCTTACCATGTGGAAAATTGACAGGATCTATTTAACTAAGTGAATTAAACAGTTTGAAGAATGCCCTAGAGAAATATTTTCCAAATTTAAGTATGACAGAAGACTTAGAAAGTTTTTTTATTCTTATAGTTTATTTCATGGAAATGAATGGATTCTTTCTGTCAAGGAATAGAAATCCCTTTGCCCTCTTTTAGTAGGAATGATGCACAGGTTCTCAGGTTCTCTGGGCACTTAGAAACAGAGAATCAGCAACTGACCTGCTGTTGCAGCTGTGAAGAGACATCCTTGGTTATGAGCCTGGTCATTCCTGGCTCAGGGCCTGGTCTTCCCTGGTTTGGGGCCTGGTCTTCCCTGGTTATGGGCCTGGTCTTCCCTGGTTATGAGCCTGGTCTTCCCTGGTTATGGGCCTGGTCTTCTTGGCACTTTGCAGACCATTAGCTAAGTGGGAGTTCAGGGACCTGGGTCACAACCACTCCCCAGTTGAAAAGAGAAACTGTATTCTCATTTTCCTCATGTGTAAGGTTGATAAAATTTAAATGGCAAGTATCTCCAATACCACTTGTATAGGATGGCATAAAGAAAGGTGGGCATAAGATAAAAATAGGTGATTTTCTGAGGAAACATAATTATTTGAAATACACGAAAAGATGCTTGATCTTATTAATAAATATGAAAATTTAATCTGAAATTAAAGGAATATTTTTTCACATATCAGATTGGCATCAGTGTGAAATATTGACAATGCTTCAAGGTGTTAAGGATGTGGGAAAAGAGGAAGTCCTGTGCTGTGTGGCAGTTTTACATGATACAGGCATTGTGGATGCTACCAATGTGTAAAGTGTTAGTACGTCTTTTTCGTGGTACTATAATTTGTAAGGCAAATATTGGAAACACAGTACTAAGTAGTAAGGGAATAGATAAGTAAATTATGATCACATTCAATGGAACATGAGTTCTGGGCTGCTCAGTGAAAAACAGCAAAGTGTATGCATAATAAAATCCTGTCTTTGCAAAGATACACACATGTCGGGCATGAGTGTGGATGTGTGCGTACACCAAGGAATTCTTTTTTTTTTTTAAATTTATTTATTATGTATACAGTATTCTCAGTATTCTGTCTGCATGTATTCCTACAGTCCAGAAGAGGGCACCAGATCTCACTACAGATGGTTGTGAGCCACCATGTGGTTGCTGGGAATTGAACTCAGGACCTTTGGAAGAACAGGCAGTGCTCTTAACCTCTGAGCCATCTCTCCAGCCCCACCAAGGAATTCTGAAAGGACATATGTCTTAACTGTGCACTGGCTCTCTTTAGAGTGGGGAAGACTTTATTTTTATACCAAATGCTTCTACTTTGTTTGCTTTTCAAACACAATAAGTATGTGCTACTATTGTAACTTAGAAACCCAGAAGAAACAAAAGCCCAGATAGAGGTTCTAATGGGATAAAAAGTTTCTCTCCACCTTTTCTACACTTGAAGGCTGTAAAAAAAATGAAATAAGAATAAGAACATGATGGGAAGTTGTTTTACTGCTTTCAGCTGCTGTGGGAAGCATGACCCAAAGGAACTTGCAGGGAGAAAAGGGTTTATTTCTTCTTATACTTCCAGTTCGTCACTGGAGGAAGCCAAGGCAGCACTCCAGGCAGGAGCCTGAAGCAAAGGCCGCGGAGGATGCTGTCCCCTGGCTTGCTCTCTAGCTTAGCAGGGTTTCTTATGCAGCTCAGGACATAGTATTAGGAATGCTGGTGCTGCACACAGTGGCCTGGGTCCTACATCAACTCCTTCCCCAAAAGCATCTTCACAGGCCAATATTTTTTTTAAATTTATGTATATGCATATGGATGTTTTTCCTTCATGTTTGTCTACGTATCACATGCATCCCTGGAGCCTGAAGAGGCCAGAGAGGGTTTTGGATTCCCTGAGACTGGAGTTGTAGACAGTTGTGAGCGGCCAAGTGGGTGTTGGAATTGAACCTGGGCCCTCTGCAAGAGCAGCCACTTGATCACCGAGCCATCTCTCCAGCTCCTCACAGGCCCATCGGGTTGATGTAATTCCCAAACGAGAGTCACTTAGATGACTCTGGTTGTATCACGTTGACAGCTGAAGCTAATTAAGCAAGCCACGCTTCTGACCCAGCTACTTTTTTTATATTGCTTCTACCGTTCAGCTGCTTAATGTTGCATGCTAAATCTAAACTTGCATAGCAGAAAGTGTTGGTGCTTTTACATCTATGTACACACATGTGGAGACCAGATGCCAACCTTGGGAACCGTGCCTTAAGAGTCATCGATCTTGTTTTATGAAACAGGCTCTCACCAGGACCTGGAGTGCTGGATTCTAATAGGCTGATTGGTTAATAAGCCTCGGAGATGTGCCTGTCTTACCCTCCCCAGTTCTGGGATTACAATGATGTGTCAGCAGGCTGGAATCTTTATTGGGTGCTGGGAATTGAATTTAGGTCTTTATGTTTATAGGACACTGAGTTATCTCTTCAGCCCCAAGTATCTATTACCTTTTGACCCTTGTGGGATACTTGGAGTGCTCATTATGAAACAAATATGCCCTTAACATTTAAGTTTTAAAGATGTTGTAGTTTTCCAAAATGATCTGGAACTTTATATGCCACACCAGTTTTATGTAACTTTGACAGAACACCAGCTAGAACTGGGTTGAAGGAGGAAGGATTTATTTTTGGCTTACAGCTCAGGAGATATCAGTCTATTGTTCCAGGAAAGGCATGGTACCCAGAGCAGCTCCAGCCATGGTGCTGGGAGCATGGAGTACAGGTCTAGGAAGTAAAGACCTCTTGATAAGAGTTGGGGGCAGGTACAGCGTCAGAGTCCTCCTAATATGACTTGTCCACCAGCTAGACCTCAAAGCTTTGTAATTTTCTTTAAAGAAAAGTGCCATTTGCTGAGGGCCACCTATTTTCAATACGATTTGTATTCAGTGTACACTGGAAGGCAGCACTTTCAATTAAGGAAGTATCTAGATATACTTTAAATAATAATTTGAAACATTAGAAGGCAACTATCACCAAGATACATAGTCCATTTATTTGATAACTGCTGCTTGAGTAAAATTAAAGGATCAGATTCTCACATTGTAGGCAGTTAGTTATGCAATGCTCACTTATAACGTTCAGCCCTTTTCATCTTCAAAGCTTATACAACATTAATTAATGCTTACAACATCCTTGCAAATGTAGGTCAATATCATTATCCCTGTTTTCGCATGTGGGGAAATTGAGGCAGAGAGGTTAAATGATTTGGGTAAATTTGTCACAGCAGAATTAGAATAAGGGGATTTTTGGCTCAGAGCCCAGAAGTTCGAACAGTGGAGCCACACCTTTTTGTAGCACGCTTAATTTCGGTGTCCTTGATAAAGCTTGATTTCTCCTTAGATCACATTGCGTCATCTCGGCATTCAACCCCAAACTAACAAGTCTGATCACCATATAATCCCCTACCTGCCTCACACCATTTTCCCTTCCTTATGTTCCTGACCCAATTGTAATTAAATTCATTTTTCCATGATCATGTTGTAAGATAATTGTTCAAATATCTACCTCAATTCTGTTTTTCTTCCGGGATTTCATTCAATGACTTTTCACTTTCCATTTTGAAAATTTCAAGTAGTTTTTATAATTTTTTTCCTAGCTGGTCAAACATATGTACCCAGATGACTCTCCTTTGCCTCAATCTCCCATTGTGTCTAGAGTCCTACTTTTTTTTTTTTTAAACATTGACAAATTTCACTCCTTTTAGACTCCCCTTTGCTGTGATGTTTTGGTCCAGCTCCTGTTTGTGAGAATAAGCCATGGGAACTAGTCTGGGTGGAGGCTGAGAATGGTTCGCACTAGTCCTGTGCTGTGGTGAGTTAACCACATTAACCAGAGTTAATGCTGATGGGAGGCTGAAGGGTAACAGACACCAATGCGTGAGGTCGGTGGTGAGGAAATTCAAGTGTGTGGTTTGAGTGGTAGAAGCAGTCGCTATAACGGGTGAATGATTTGGGGCCCTCTTGCTGGGCTTGGGATGAGGAGACAAGCCATCCGTGCCCATATGCTGTTGTCGTTCTTGCAACCCCACTTGAGTCTTCTCTTCTCTGTCTCTCTCCCTCCCTCCTTCCCTCCCTTACTTCCCTCTCCCCATCAACCTCTCTTATCTTATCTCACTAAATCCATAATGTAAGGATAAAATTAAATAAGCTTGTTGTTTTCTAATTCTTTTTATTTTATTTTATGTGCATTAGTGTTTTGCCTGAATGTATGTCTGTGTGTGGGTGTCAGATCTTGGAGTAACAGATTGTTGTGAGCTGCCATGTGGTTGCTGGGAATTGAGCCTAGGTCCTCTGGAAGAGCAGTCAGTGCTCTTAACTACTGAGTCATCTCTCTAGCCCCCACATTTTTCTAATTCTTTATGTTTTTTTCCTTCATTATTTTTTAGTACCTCATGTAAAATTTACCAATCCTCAAATACATTATATGATCTTTTTTTAGTTTGATATGACAGTGTATACCTTTGATCCCAGCACTCAGGAAGCAGAAGGAGGTAGACTTCTGTGAGTTCAAGTCCAGTCTGGTCTGCGTAGAGAGTTCCAGGCCCAGGGTTGCATAGCTGCATAGTCAGACCCAATCTCCAAAATAATAATAATAATAATAATACAATAATAATTTCTTTACCAAACTATACCATCGACTGGGCATACATTGTTTATCTTGCTAAAGTGGCATACATTGCAGATTTCATATTCCACGATTGGTTTTATCTGCTATGCTAGATTATATACTATTTGACAGTTGAGACCCTGCTATAAATCTTTGTATCTGAGGCTTATTGTAGAACAATATATACATAAGCTACTTTAAGTGCTTATTATAGTCAGTTATATTTAGGGTGCAATAAGTCTTTAGGATCACAAATGAGGCATTGTCCCTAGTAGTCCAGTGCGGAAATTTAGCCCAAGTTTGTGGTCTCATTAATTTGGGATTCCCTTGTCCTTTTGCATAAACTTTGCTTGTTTGGTTCATTGTTTAAAGTTTTTGGGAAAAAAACTTATTTGTGACAATTTGTCTTTGATCAAATGTGTTCATAAATATACCTAACAGGTGTTTATGATATTGTATGTTAATGATAATAGGAAGTAATTGGAGGGTAATACACTGAATTTTATGCAATTGAAAAGTAATTACGATTTTAACATGCAGCAAAACAGTGGTTTATGTAAATTTATACTATTTAGTTATCTTTCTTTTTAACCATTTTCAATGACTCCTCAGGGAAATGTACGATAATAAGTAGCAAGTCTGTGTTTCACACCTGTGCCCGAGAAGGAGCCCCTCAGGCTCTGTGCAGTGCTGTGCTCTATATATCCATTTTAAATGGCTTGCTGGCGCCGGGGTGTCCTAGCACTGTCTTTCTTGCTTCATTAGTTTTCTGCTATCATGTTTTACGTTAGAGTTTTATTTGCCCTCAAGCCTCCTTTCCTCCCCATAGCAGTTGAAATAGCCGGCTTCAGAAAGCAGGCAGCTACAGACCTAACTGCTTTGGCAGAAGACAAGCATTTTGCAATTTATTAAGTGCTAATTAATCTTTACTTCTGAAACATATATTTGTTTTCTAAAAAATATCAGCGGTATGCTACTGGAATGATTTCTGTTTTGCATTTTACTACAGAAAGGAATAATTCTAATGTAGCGCAAATGGAAGAAAGTATGGGAAGCTGTCTTAAAAAAACACAGAGTCCTTTGAGGATTAAATAGGAGAAAAAGGGTTTTTTCCCCCCCTTTCCTCAGAATCTGCACTCTGATCCTTCCCTGTACAGAATGCCATCTTAAATTTATTTCAGGTTTAACTGAAATAATAGTTTGTCTAGTCATGAAAACTAGATGTGTGGGTTACAAAAATGGTCTTCTGAGACAACCGAAACTGACCTAAACTACCTTAAGTAATTAAAATAAGCAACTTTAAAGTTAAAGATGCTTAAAAATGACTGAAAATTTAAATTGTAGTGGTCGTTTTATTTATTCTTTCATTCTCTGAGTCATTATTTTCAAGATCCTGTGTTTTTGCTCTGCACAGCTTCTTCTGGCCTAGTTTGGGGTCACCCAGAGGAAGGCACAGGGGCACTAGTTGGCTAACATTTCTCAGCTTGGGAACACTCGCTTGACTGCTCTTTCTGTTCCTGCCCACACCTCCTTCCCCAAGTGCAAAGTCCAGAGTGGTTCTGAAATGCTTTTCTTTCCTACTTCAAAACAGCTCTTTCTGCGCTAATACAGTATTTGGATGGCACAAGCTCGGTCTTGATTGCTTCCTCCAGGCAGGTTTTCATACCAGGAAATCACCAGCATTCCTTCTCACTGGTGACATTCTTGAGTAAGATGCGAGATGGTTTCAAGGTGTTTTAAAACCTGTGCAGTTTTAAAGGTGGCAAGGCATCTTGGAGGTCAAAAAGAGGTACTGATTTTGTCTCTCTCTTCCTTTCCTGTCTAAATAGCATTGTAGATTTTAATGAAGTCATTTTATTTATCCCATTTATTTACTCTTCAAATCCTTATGGTTTTCCTGGCAAATAGTTGAAGTTCAAGAAAAAAAAAGGGTGAATAGCATTTGGCTGTTTCTCCACCCCCTATGTTAATGCAAAGTCCTCTCTTTAATCACTTATGTTGGGGAATTCACAGGATTGAGCAAGTCCAATCACGACCTCACTGGCCATTTTCTCTTTATCTGTGTCATTCATGTGTGCTTCAACTTCTCACTACGTCCTTCTTCAAATGCTGTGATCTCTCCCTGACCCCCAGTCTCCTTCTGCCAGGCACAGGTCCCAGGCGGTTTTGGATGTCATACTTTCTCTGTGTCCATCAACGCAGTGGCTGCTGTGCTGCCTACTTTAGGCTGCACCCCACTTCCTGCAGCAGCACATCTCCCCCAGTCCTTCCACCCTCAATCCTGGGGTGCTGAACTGGAAGACAAGTCTGTGGTCATAGACTGTCCTGACCCTCAAGCTTCCCTGTGGGAGATGCAAAGAACGAGCTTGTTTCCCTGGACGTCTTAAGCTCTCCACCAAGCTCATGTAGCCTTTTCTCCCAATATCACAATAGCTCAGTGTTTTAGACTTCCAAATTAAAAATATATATAGGTCACACACACATCCAGTGTGTACTGCTACTAAGACTGTATTCTACCCTCTTTTTTGTTATCAGGAGAAAGTTTTGGAAAGTTTATTGACTTGACTAAAGACAGGATTTCAAGTGTTGTCTTCTTTTAGTATGTAAGTAAAAGTGTACTCTTTAATCTGTAAGCTCTTATCTGTAATAACTTATAGTCTTTATGTAACTATAAGAAGCTTAAGCAGCCTTGTCTCTGCCCACATTGCCACAAATTATTGTCACTGGCATCTGAATAAACTCTAAGTTGAGGAATAGGATTTTTAATTTTGTAATGTAGTCTGTAGATGGTGACTTCCGACATTCAGTGTCAGAGGACAAATACGCCTGTTCCATCACACCCTTGTTTAACACAGGGTCAACCCATTTGTGTATCTCATTTCAAATGTCTTCTTTGGTGTTTGACCTTTCATAAACCACCTGCTCATTAAGTCATCTATATGCAGAGAAATGAGAATCTAGTTACAGAAGGGTAAACACAGAGATTGAGGGGTCCTGCTTGACTCCCTCCCTTCTTCCTTCCCTCTCTTCCTCCCCTCCCTCCCATTCCTGTATGTATTGTGTATGGTGCATGCATGTGAGAGTGTGCGTGTATGGGCCTGTGCGTTCCTATGCATAAGCCTGAGCAGTGCTCCAAGTGTTCCTCTCTTCTTCTTGCCTTATTGCCTTGGGACAGGGGCTCTCAGTGAACTGGAAGATCACCACTTGGCTAGCCTAGCTAGCCGGTGAGCTCTGGGCATCTTCCTATCTCCATTCTCCAATGCTGGTAACAAAGGTTGGCGTGGGTTCTATGGGTTCATACTTAAGTTTGCATGCTTGCAGCCCAAGCACTCTTACCTACCTATTGAGCCATCTTCCGAGCTCACTTTCCTACTTCCCCCTCTCTCTTTTTCTCTCTCTCTTTAATCTTTCCACCTATATCTACCACTGTCTCTTCATCAAGTTACCATATATACTTAAATACTTCTGTCTATACCAATCCTACAGCAGAGCCCTGGGGCAGCCAGCAGAGCCTCTAGAGCTAGCCTGTATGGATTCCGAGCTTGCCTTCGCCAGCTGATGACTGCATGGCCTCAGTTCCACAGTGTAGCACTGTGTTGTCACAGATCACTAGGAGGATAGAATGAGTAAAAATAGAGAAATGTTTAGAACAAGTTACCCACCACCACCTCCTCCGTCATCATCAAACAATTGAACCCTGTGCTGTAAGACTCGTGGGACATCTCACAGCTTCGCTGCTGCTTTCTCAGAGCCCTGTTGTTCAGGCAGAACTGGGCCCGTCTTTTAAATCACCACGTTTTCATTCTTCCTCTTCAGCCATGGCACGCCTGTCTCCTTAGCAGAACATACGTGGTTCTTTATGATTATGATTATATCCAGGTTCTGTAAAGGTGAAGTGAGGACAAGGGAAGTTTTTATTATGCCTGAAATTAATTTGTGTTATTTACCCATATGAATAATATGGGAATATTTTAGCCACTCCTAATGTTAAAGAAACCGAAATGTCTCTTCCTCTATTAAAAATTGTCTTAAAATACTTTTCAAGCTTATTTTGCTTTCCAGAAGTTCATTGAAAAGAACATTTCATGCCGGGCGGTGGTGGCGCACGCCTTTAATCCCAGCACTCGGGAGGCAGAGGCAGGCGGATCTCTGTGAGTTCGAGACCAGCCTGGTCTACAGAGCTAGTTCCAGGACAGGCTCCAAAGCCACAGAGAAACCCTGTCTCGAAAAACCAAAAAAACAAAAAAAAAAAAAACCCACATTTCTTTCTTTTACAGTTTCTATCATGTGCTTAGTTTAAATCATTAGAAAAACATAGGCTATGCCTACTGTGCTATATTAATTTCTAAGCGAACATTTGAAAATTATATAAATTTATTTTAAATATTTGTGAAATGTACACTTTCTCCAGAGTTTGACTGCATATCTTCCTATCATCCAAACTGATGAGATCCTCTTTGATTTTTTTAAAGTCTCAATGGTGTATGTCACTGATCTGCTAACGTAGGAGGGAATTCAGGATACACATTTTTCACTATCTTTTTTTTTTTA
>NW_026067920.1:22116633-22125015 GCF_014885135.2 Alexandromys fortis
AAAAAAAAAAAAAAAAAAAAAACAGATACAGAAGCTTTAGAACACACTGATGTTAAACTGATCTTGAAAATTGAAAGTATATCACAAGAAAAAAAAAGAAAGGTGAAAAAGTTATCTCAGAAAATAGTTTTCTTCTCTTTTCATACCCATGTTTCTTCTCAGTCGGAATGATTCTCGTTGCTTCCCTGTCTTTAGTTGCCCAGCCAGTCCCTGCTGGCTAGCAGTCTAGCATTCTGTGTCCTCTCTTTCCTGCGCGGAAATCCTCTGACTCCATGTGCTCCTTGGCACAAGTTAGATGATCTCCACGTCGTCTTATCTTTTCTTCCAATACTCCACACCAAGCCGCAGTGCTCTGTGTATGTACTGTGCACCTGCAGGGGCTCTCACATACTGTATCACTTCTCGGGCCAGTCTGCTTATGTACATGCCCTTGTCCTACTTACATTCAGTCCCACTCATCCAGGTACAGGAAGGTCAGATCTGTGCACAGAGTTCCTGGTCCCTTATGATCTTCCTAACTCTATTCTAGAGCGGTAGATAATATTGATATATGGAATGATATTATAATTATAACCTGGAATGTTTTAATAGGAGATATTGCTTGCATATATAATGCCTGCAGTTCTTAGCTTATAGCTTTAAATAACAAGAAACTTTTAAAATTGAAGTGTAACATATGTACTGAAAAGTGTACAGATTGTAAGAATATGCTGTGAACTATCAAAAAGTGAGCACATTCGTGAAATCACTACTCGGCTTAAGAAAATATTGTAAGTGCTCAGGGAAGGGGTCACAGACTCCCAGTCAGTCTTTAGGAGATATTCTCCATTTAAACAACAGACATTCAATTGCGTTCTTTAAAATTATGTCTTAATTTCAAAATGAATAAAGTATAGCTTTAGTATGAGTACTAATATGAACATGTGGGTCTTGAGTATGCTCATATACATGAGTATATCAAGTACACATGACTCATTGTTATGTATTTGCAGACTCAATTATAGCAGCTTTCCTTGTGTTTTCTGTTGGTTTTGTCCATCAGTTTGACAAAGTTTGGGAGGCAGGCAGTCACTAGAGGGCAGCCTGCACTGCTTCCGCTTCACGAGAGACAGTTGTATCCTCCTTATGTTAGTAACTGAGAATTATTTTTGCATGGAAGAAAACAAGTGTTACTTCAATAAAGGAGATATTTCATTATTCATAGACATGGAAAAATTATTCCGTTCTCTTGTTTAAATTGCAAGAGCAGAATCCCTTGGTTAAATCAATCCCAACATCTGCGAAGTCTCACTTTTTCTCTTACCTAGCCCAGCAGAGCATCTGAATTTGAATAGGTTTGGAAGCCTTTTGACTCTAAACAAGTTTCAGATAATAATTTATCCACAGCTCCCGGTAATCCCCCCTTTCTTCTTGCAGATTTCCTCCCAAATGCTATAGGATAGGAACTAGACTTCTGAGCTAAATTGGAGAAAAGCAAGCCACAGCTCGGGATCCAACAGCTAGGGCATTTTCTTCCATCCACTGACTTCATTTGGCATTGCTTAGTGGCAGTTCCTTTTGGTAGCGCCCTGTGAAAAATATCAGAGGAAGTGTGAAAGAGAAAACTTGGTCTTCCTCGACTCAGTTCTTCACTAATCTTTCCCCATGCCATTCTCGTTCTGTGTGTTTCCTCATGCCATTCTGATTTCTCATTAGATGATAAACTCTCCAGTTTCTGCAGATCCCTAGAATAGATGAACCCATGTCCAGATGCTTTTGAGCTATTTTATTTCTAGTAACATAAGGAGACTGTTTCTGCTCTCCTCCCCACAATTCCCTCTGATATAGTATGATTTGGCTTCTTATTCTCCAGAACTTTTTACCATAATTTAATGTTATTTCTTCCTTTCTATAGATAGAGACATCGGCGTCTACCAGTACTATGACAAGAAAGATGCGCCAGGTAAAGTACTCACCTGTTCTGTTTAACTGCTTTTATATATGAAATATTCTGAGCAATGAATTAGCAACATTAAAAGCTCTGTATTTATGTCTTAGATAAAAATCCAAACTTTTAAGAGCAGTCACTTCAGGTTTTTTAAAGAGAAAAAAATGCTAAGGTTGATATCTATCTGATCTATCAAAAAATAAAGCAATGCCGAGAAAAGGCTGTAGAATAACATGAAAATGTTCATTTTGTTGCCGATCAGCCTGCTATCAGGACGGTCTAGTCACATTTATTTATTGGTGTCCCAGCAGAGGGCATTGTTAATGCACTGGTCCCCGTGATGCTGGCCTCCTGGATCCTCACCTGATATCTGAAATAGACATTTCTGAGTGAATGATCAATTTTCCTTATCTGATTAATCCTGTTAATCCCAGAAGTTTTATGATGGGCCGAAAGGTCTTTCTAGCTAGAGTTACTTCCTGTTCTGTTCCTCATTGAAGTGGGGGCTGTGCGAGCATCCTGTGCTTAGCATGGCGGTTAATAGGCTGACTTCAGAGCTCTGATGACAGACTGCAGCAGCTTCTCTCTGGGCTCGGTTGCAGTTCCCTTTCCTGTCTGATGAGATTGGGAGCTCAGAATATTGGCCCACCTGTTGTGCTGTATAAGCCTTTTCACTGTGCATTAAGGACACGGCTCCTATGGCATGCAAACACACATTGTCACATTCTCTCTCAACTGTCCTCTTAAAAGCTTAGCATCGTGTCTGCCGCAGTCTTTTGTATGTGCCCACTAAACATATAAGATGCTCTAATCAGAACAAATTCCACTTTTCTCCTTTTCATCTTTCCTTCGCCAGTGTCAGCAACAGAGCATGGTAACTTAGAAGAGAAACAAAGGCTGGCGGAATGTAAGTTCACCTTAGATATTTTTGAAATTATCACAAAACAGTGTTGTGTTACAAATTAACTGTTTCCTGCACAAACTGTAAATGCTATTCTGTCCACATTTCTTATAGTTACTAATTCCTATTGCTTATTGTTATGAACTCATGAATAATAATTGTATTTGCTAGACTTTTCTAATTTAAATCATTAAAATCTTTACTGTGTACAATTTTGGTAAGATATGTGCTTAGGCAAACAAAAGCTTAAAATTAAGTGTATTTTTATTTCATATTTTTAAATAAAATAATTTATTTAAAATGTTTAATTGGCTAACAAAAATATAAATGTTCAAGGCATACAACATGATGACTTGATATATCAATCATGCAAGTTCTATGGTAAAATTTATTATATCACCTCATTTTTGTGTGAGAAAATGATTATAAATCTTGCTTAAATTCTGATAACATCTAATTTTTTATGTTTTACCTAAATTGTTAACATATTTTATTACTTATTTTTAACGTGTGTGTGTGTGTGTGTACAACATGTGTGTGGAAGTCAGGGGGAATCGGTTCTCTCCTTCCACCATGCTGGTTTCAAGAACTGAACTTCAGTTTTCAGCCTCTGCAATGGGTCCTTGCACCTTCTGGGCCATTTTGCCAACCCTGTTGTGTTATTTTAATAAAGTGAGATTGTTCTATTCATGTTTTATTTAGTTGTTAGTCTGAAAGATATAAATATGTTGTATGTATAGACATGGTTTTAGTGGGTTAAAGCTAGTGTAATTTAAAGTTTTACTGGAATATAGCTAGAGCTGAAAGACTTTCCTTTTTTTCCTTATTTAAGTGATTGGACTGACATTTAATTTTTAGAATATTGCATTAGTATCTGCAACACATATCTTAAAATTTGTACATATGTTCTACACATCAAAATTATGTTTATTGAGCCAAATAACTGCTGAAATAAGATACATAGCAATTTCTGCTTTTAAATTTAAATATCTATATATGCTACATATTATCTGTATATGCACACACGACATATATATTCATATACACAGTTCATTTTTAGAATTATTAATTATGACACTAAAGATGAGTTCATTTTCCAATGAGTTTAACATGTTATTAGTATTATTCTTGTACCATGTATGTGGTGGGTGCTGGAGATGGAACCCAGGGCTTCACACATGCTGGGCAAGTACCTTAGCACTGAGTTAGACCCCTGCCCCAATTTTATTAATTTTTAAGACAGATATAGTTTTAGACTACCTTTGTACCTCTGCTATATAACCTTTCAGTTGAAACTATTTAAAATAAATTAAAGGTGTATAGTTACTGAATTGTGGCATGGATTTTAGAATTATTTTTTCCTTTTATTAAAAAATAGATTTTTGTCTCATATAATATAGTTTTCCCTCCCTCTCCACCTCTCCTCCCATCAGAATCCACTTTTTCTGTCTCTCACAGAAACAAACAGGCTTCTAACAAAATAAAATAAGATAAAGCAAAAGCTAACAGAATTGGAGAAAACAAACAAACAGAAGGAAAAGACCCCAAGAGAAGGTACAAGAATTAGAGACCTATACATTCACACACTCAGGCATCCATCAAAACACTAAACTAGAAGCCTCTATACACTCCGAAGACCTGGCGCAGACCCATGCAGGCCCTATGTGTGTGCATCCTCAGTCTCTGACAGTTCATATGAGCTTTGCTCGTGTTGATTTAGGAGCCTTGTTCTCTTGGTGTCCTCCATCCCCTTGACTCTTATACATTTTCTACCTCCTCTTCTACTGGTATCCCTGAGCCTTGAGGAGTGATTTGATGGAGACGGCCTGTTTAGGGCTGAGTGTTCCAAGGTCTCTCACTCTGCATACTGTCTGGTTATGGGTCTCTGCATCTGTTCCCATTTGCTGCAGGAAAAAGCTTCTCTTGGCTGAACAGGACATTTATGAGTATAGCAGAATGTCAATAGGAGTGCTTTAGATTCTTTTTTTTTTATTTTTATGTTTTCAAAAAACAGTAGTATTTAGCTGTCCCTAGATCCATGAGATATCTAGTCACAGGTTCTTGGCCATCGAAACAGTATCAGGAATGGGTTCCATTAAGTCCAATGGAGGACAGTAAGGCCCTGAGTAAATCAGATATTGGTTGGTTTACTCCCACAAGCTCTGTGCCACCATTGCACAAACACGTCTCTTAAGTAGGACACCATTAGAGATTAAAGAGTTTGTGGCTTAGTTGGTGTTTACATTTGAGAGAATTATTTCAGAGAACATTCCTAATGCCTAGTTGTTAAAACTGAGATTCCCTTTTTTTTCTGAGCTGGAGTATATAGTGCTCTGGTCATGTTTAAATTAATTTCCCTCATATTACTTTTATGTTCTCTTTCTTTTCCTTACCACATTTAACTTGTTAATGAGAAGTTTCAGGGCTGAGTTGGCCACTTGGAGAAGTTGGAATTTCTTTTGGGTTGAACCTTGAATGTTTTCATGAAGAAGTTACTTAAATTGTAAAGTGCAGGCCATTTACTACTAACTATTGCTAGATTCCTTGGCTTACCAAAACTTGTCAAGGGTTCTCTGAGTCTTGTTGGTTGTCATCACAAAATTATAACCAGGGAGATTAGTTTGTGGTAAAAATCTGATTCTGTAACAAAGCCTTTTAAAAGACTGTCATTTAGAATAGAGATGAAGTCCACTTCCTCTCAATTACGGGTGTCTTATTCTAATCCTCTAAGGCACACTGCTAAGCAGAGGATCCTTATTTAAATCATGTTTAACTAACTGTTGTACATGTTTTATTTGCCAGCACGAGATTATCCTTGGACACTCAAAAACAGGCGCCCAGAAAAACTTCGAGACTCACTGAAAGAGTTGGAGGTATCTTTCAAAAGGTTTCAAAAATGGGAACAAACAAATCTGCTTTAGATCATCTTTCAACAGATTTAATTTTCATAAAGGACCAGCTCTCCTGGTGATGACGGCTTTGCTTTTGTCCAGAGAGAGCTTCCCACACAGTTGCGTCTTTGTGTGGCTTGTTGGTCACCTTCCCTTTTTCTCCTTTCTTGAAATCAGAAGCGCTTTAACTGATGATGACAAAGTCTGTAGCCAACTGCACTCTCTCTTTCTGTTGTCCTTCAGGAGCTGATGCAAAGCAGTCCGTGTGTGCTGAGCAAATGGAAGAACAAATACCTCTGTCAGGTAAAATGGTTTGACAAGCCTTCGCAGTGCTTAGCCAATGGAGCTGAAAGCTTTGTAATAGTTGGTATTCTTGTGTTTTGATAGATAATGGAAAAACTTCTTAGGAGTGGATATTTCATAGTTTGAATTTTAGTCATTCTAAAGTGAACATTAGACAGATTGACCTGGGCCACCAAGCTGCCTCAGTAGCCAGTGTGGTCGTGTTGACATACTGCAAGCACTAATAAGACTCCTTGCAGGCAGTGCTTTTTACTTGGGTTTACCTTGGTGTAATATTATATATCACTGGCATAGTTTTTAAATGACTATAACACAATAGGACAAAAACATGTTCAGTATAATATTCTTACAAAAGTTTATGAATACCATGCTTATGGAAATGAGCAAGCAAATAAGAGTGAAACCTAATTTAACCAGAGAGTTAGTCTTGCGTGTTGACCCTCTTAGGCTATATGTGGTAGACACTAGTCATATGTGGCTATTTTTAAATAAAGTTAAATTTCCATTCCTCAGTTATAGCTCTCCCCAGTTTAAGTTCTTGGCAGTCAAGGATGCAGAGATAGACCATTTCCACGGCAACAAGTTCTATTGGACAGCCCCGTGCTCAGCACGCCTAGATTTAGAACATAATCAGGACATCATAATTAACACATATCGGCTAAAAAATAAGGGACAAATAAATGTCTTAGCCTTGTTTAAAAATACCGTTTGTCTGGAAAAAATTTACTTGCTTTTGATAAAAAGTATAATTATAGTTATCTGTATACTTATGTCGCATCACTACTACCAATAATTATAATTTATTTTTGGAATTAAATGTACAGTTTCAATTTTATTTTTTGAGCTTTCCATTACAAATTTTTAAAATGTGTGAACATTCTTGTTTATAGGTCAGGCCCATTTTTCTATCCATAAACCTCCTAAAATCAAATTCATAGTAATTAAAAATATATCTTAATTTACCTCTTTAACAGACTATTTTAGTTAATTCTAGTTTTCCTCTTAGAAAATTTGTTTTGAGCTGGGCTGTGGTGATGCATGCCTTTAATCCCAGTACTCGGGAGACGAGGCAGGCAGATTTCTGTGAGTTCGAGACCAGCCTGGTCTACGAGAGCTAGTTCCAGGACAGGCACCAAAGCTACAGAGAAACCTTGTCTTGAAAAACAAAACCAAAAAAAAAAAAAAAAGAAAAAGAAAAAGAAAAGAAAATTTGTTTTTTCTTTTTTAGTTTTTTCTAAACTGTCCTCCTTTTAGTGATGGAGGTCAGCTGACCTGGTCAGCTGGCATGGATTTCTACTTTCTAGATTGTTTATGAGGCTGAATGAAGATTTTTCAGAACCATAACACTTCTAAAATTCTCCTTAGAACACCCTTCAAAACGATGGTATTGTTTAAAATCGTGCCTTACTTGCATAGAAATATATAATGAGACCTTCAAGCTTGAATATCAAGACGTGCTCCAGTAAATTTTAGATTTAGTTCAGCTTAAACTTGAAGTTCCTAATGCCATACGTAACTCACTACAAAAACAGGCTCAAAATTATTTGACTGGAGGGTAAGCCTGCCACCTCCTTTAAGAGGTGTGCCTCATCGCCTCCACCCTTACTATCACCTGGACTAAGTTGGAGCATGTCAGGCATCTTGCAAAAATGCAGAGGAGCATCCCAGTTAGATGATCATTTTTAGATAGATTTCTTTGCTTTTAATTTAATGACAAGGTTTTTGTGTGTGGTTTACATGTTACAGAAAGGATAGCGTTCATTATTGGATTAATTCAGCTCAGAAAAGAAACATGTTTTAAATGATAGAATAGATGCAAAATTGCTTTTGTAATTTACAGTAGACAGCCCTAGTGGCTTTGACTGGTACACCAGTTGTGGAGGCCCGAAAATGTAAGCCTGTTTCCTCAGTGACCAAAGGTCAGAGAGTTGGAATTTACCTCTAGTTCCTTCAAGGTTGTTGTGCTTCCACCCTAACAAAGGTCTCACCTAGACCTGGAGCTGAGAGTTCTGCTCTTTCAAGGTTATTGTAAACAGGTGTGACTAAGAGCCAGCCCTTATACTCCAGGAATAGAGAAGTAGATAAGTTCCTACCTCAAACAAAAGTCTGAGGATCCTGCTAAATTCCTGTTCCCTTGAGATAACTTGGGATTCCACCTAGGGAATGGTTTGTCTACAAATTGTTTTGGTCTAGGGTGTGGGCATGACTTGGTGACTTGTTTTGTTCTAGCAACAGAAGGTTTAACTGTGGACTAAGCCTGCGACCTTCAGTTGGTATATTCATTTCCTTGTATCCTGTTAATGCAGTTTTTTTTTTTTTTTTTTTTTTTTTTTTTTTTTTTTTTTTTTTTTCAATTAGAA
>NW_026067920.1:22125021-22148234 GCF_014885135.2 Alexandromys fortis
TTTTTCTTTTTTTTTTTTTTTTTTTTTTTTTTTTTTTTTTTTTTTTTTTTTTTTTGTCTTACTCCTGCCTTTTGGGGTCAGGGATATTTTAAGCAGTTGGAAATTAAACGTGGGTGAATTTCAGTACTCACTGGAACTCCATCCCAATCCTATCCTATATGTTTCTCCATTTTATTATTTTCATTCGTGTCTTCATATTCTTTACTATATTTCTAAATCTCCACGCCTCTACAAGAGGTATTTTTGTTGAGGCTGGTCCCTGACAACCAGTGAATTTGCTTTGGGGAGTTCTAATGGATTTTACATAATTTTATCTTCTGTTTTCTTTAATTTTTAAATTCTGTTTTGTTTGTTTTACAAACCAAGATTTCTCTGTGTAACAGCCCTGGAACTAGCTCTTGTAGACCAGGCTGGCCTCGAACTCACAGAGATCCGCCTGCCTCCTAGTCCTTCCCCCTCCCCTCCACCTTAGTCCCCCATCTACTCCTCAGAGAGGATAAGGCTTCCCAAGTGGAGTCCACAAAGTCTGACACATAACTTTGAGGCAGGACCAAGGCCCTCCCTGTATCTAGGCTGAGCAAGGTATCCTTCCAAAAAGAATGGGTTCCAAAATGCCAGTTCAAGCACTAGGGGTTCCACTGCCAGTGCCCCACAGACTGCCCAAACCACACAGCTGTCACCCACATTCAGGGCCTAGTTTAGTCCTATGCGGGTTCCCCCCGCTGTCCCAGTCCAGAGTCAGTGAGCTCTCATGGCTCAGGTCAGCTGTTTCTGTGGGTGTCCCCATCATGGTCATGACCCTTTGCTCATATTATCACTCCTCCCTCTCTTGTACTGGACTCCAGAAACTCGGCCCAGGGCTTAGCTGTGGATCTCTGTATCTGCTTCCATCAGTTGCTGGATGAAGGTTCTATGATGACAATTAACGTAGTCATCAATCTGACTACAGGGGAAGGCCAGTTCAGGCACCCTCTCCAGTATTGCTTAGGTATTAGCTGGGGTCACTCTTATGGATTCCTGAGAATTTCCCTAGTGCCAGGTTTCTTGCTAACCCCATAATAACTCCCACAATCAAGATATCTCTATCCTCGCTCTCCCTCTCTGTCCTTCCCCCAGCTCAAACATCCTGTTCCCTCATGTTCTGCTCCTCCTTCCCCTCCCCCTCCTTTAATGAAAATATAATTTCATTGCTTTCCCTCCTCCTTTTCTCCCTCTAGGCCTTCCCAACCACCCTCTCTCAAACCTTCCAGTGTTACCCCCACTTTCACATTGATACCTTCTTTTTATTTGATTGTTGTTACAAACTTACATACATGCATATATACATACGTGTGTGTGTGTGTACACAAATATATAAATAGAACTTGCTGAGTCCATTTTTGTTATTGTGTATATGGTTTGAGGGCTAACTACTCTGCACTGGACAACCAATATGGCGGCTCATCTCTATGAAAGGCTTATTTTCCTTTTTCCAGGGCCATTCGTTGCCCAGCGGTGGGACCCCATGAACTGCTCCCCTTTCCATGTTAACATGCCCATTGATGTTGTTGTCATTTCAGCGTTGTTTTATGCAGCCATTTCTGGGAGACACTGTTTTACAAGCAAGCGTCCTCATATTCTGATTTTAGAATCTTTCTGCATCCTTTTCTGCACTGTTCCCTGAGACACAGATGCAGGAGCTGTGATAGAGATGTATCCATTGGGGCTGGGCTCCTTCAGTCTCTTGGTCTCTGCTTTCTGTTCAGTTGTGGGTTTTCATGATGGTCTCCATTTGCTTTAAAGAGAGGCATCTTTGTTGAGGGATGGTAACTATTTTTATGTGGGTAAGCTTAATATTTCTTTTTATCATATGTAAAATCAACTTGATTTCTTCATAAAGTAGTAAAATGTTATCAGTATCAACAATAGCATTTTATTTTCTCATAATCCACCATATTGTATTTACTGTCCGCCACTTTGGCATAGGTACTGTAGCTTAGGTGGAAAGGGAGAAGAATGTTAAGTCACCTAGAGACTAATGTGTGCTATGTTGTAAACAGCAGTAGGAACCAGAGATGGTAGGAACATCAGTATAATCTGAAATGGTGAACACATTACAGAGAAGTTACAATTTTACCAGACCTAAATGGGAATATAAAATTTGGTAAACCTGAAGAGACGGGAAAGGGGATAAGTAGGTGGTATCTACATAGTAGTGAGGAAGTGGGCTCATTTGCGGAAAAGTGGTTGAAGGATGGAAGGTTGAAGGTTTGACAGGCAGCTTAATGCTGCATTAAATAGACACTTGAATATTACAATGACATATTGATACTGTGTCCTGTAACACTGTTACTACTTTTGTAACAGAGAGCTGCCATGTAAGATTTAGTCTTACAGCACCTGACAAGTAAGATAAAAAGTAAACCAGGAGTGAAATCCTTTCAAAGGATGTGTACAATAAGGCTAAGGTACAGAGAGTTTTGAAAGCCAGTAATTTAGAATGATGTGTAAAAATTTCAGCTTGCCCATGTTTTATGTGAAATGGTCAGAGGTCATCCAGTTGTGGTATCATGGGAGATGTGGAGCTGGAGTGGAGATCTGGATTTGATTTTTTTTTTTTTTCGAGGAGACAGCCAAAGGCCTAAGTTAAAACTACCCAATTTGTACTTTTATGAAGGACGGAAGATACCATTGGAGAAAAACCAAGAATCGATAAGTGTCTAGTGGATAGGGAGAAAAACCCAGCAGCAAAAGAGGAAGAAACAGCAGTCAGGATAATGAGGAACTGTGGAAAGTTTGTTTTTGTAGAAAAGTCAGATGAATGGACCGTCTCTGGTTTGACTCTGTGCTGTGATTAAGCTTCTGGTGGGTGTTTGTGAGAACTCAGCGATAAACTCATATTTTGTGATTAGTGGATTAGTGGCTGATGAAAATACGGCATGATTTTTCCTTTGTTTTAGAATTTTTTTTAAATTATTTATTTAGTATGTATACAACATTCCTTCCATGTATGATTGCAGGCCAGAAGAGGGCACCAGTTCTCACTGTGAGCCACCATGTGGTTGCTGGGAATTGAACTCAGGACCTCTGGAAGAGCAGTCAGTGCTCTTAACCGCTGAGCCATCTCTCCAGCCCCCTTTGTTTTAGAATTTGATTCATGCAAATAATGTCCTTTGGTCAAACCTATCAACGTATCTCCCGTCTCCTCTACCATTTTTCTCATCTGTGCTTGAATGTAGGGCTGTGAGCATGGCGCCCTCTCAGGGACCACACCAGAGGAGCCGACTCTCCTCCAGCAGCCTCTAGTAGTCAGGAGTTCTACTGGGTTGAGGCTTTGTGTTCTCCCTCCCTCCGTGCTGAGATTTTGTCTGGCTTGATCTTTCACAGACCTTCAGCATGAAGTCACTGCCCCTCTGTGTTCATGTGTGTGGTGCCTCTGCCATGAAAGACGCTGCCTCACTGCTGTCTACTGCTTCCTGCTGCTCCTCAGTGGTCCAGGAGCCTTGAGAGGAGGGTGTGAATAGGTGTCCCTTTAGGGAGGGTGTGAATAGATGTCCCTTCAGAAAGGGTGTGAATAGGTGTCCCTTTAGGGCTGAGCCTTGGTAGGAGGGTGTAAAACTCCTCAGTCACTGTTGTAAAACAGCACAAGAGAGACCTTGGCAGTCCCATGGCTGTGCAGGTGAGGGACAGACAAATAAGCCATATAGGCAGAGTTTGACATAAAGGGAATGGGAAGGGAAGAGAGAACAGGAGTGACAGAAAGACAGAGAGGGGAAAAGGGAGACAGAAAGCTGCCTCCTCAGAGAGAATGGCTGAAAGAGAGAGGAGGGAGTGGGCGGAGCTTGTCTCTTAAAGGAACCTTTACACCTGCATCAAACTAGGACCATCGGCTGGCTGGCCAGGGTACAGCCTGGGTACTCCTACCAGATGACAGGGCAGGCCGGCATAATGCCTGAATCCTAGCAGTCGCTTGTCTTGGAACCTAGACTAACTGTGGGTCACAAGAATTTCATATATATTTGAAAAAGAAAACAAATGATTAAAGAATCAAAAAATTAAAGAATAATATGAGATTGGGTGTTATATTTTTTGTTTCTTTGTTTCCGAGACCAGGCATGTGCTTCTTGTTTGTATTATCTCCACTTAACCACGAGGAGACGGACCTGTGGTGATCGTGCAGTGAGTAGATCGCCAGCCTTTACACTAAGGCATTGTAGCTTTCTGGCTTCCGTCTGCAGTTGCCACACGCACCGTACTCCTTCCCAGTAGAGCATAAATATAGAATAATAGTCATGTAGATGTACCCTCAGGCATAGTGAGATGTGGGACACACATTGGTCTCCCAGTTAAACATAGTTGACTAAAACTGTGTCCTTTTCTCACTTTCTCTTAAACTTTTACTAAATTATAGTAAACTTTTTAAAAGGCTTCAACCTAAGAGAATGAAGAAAAGAAGATGGCCGTGATAATGAGAGGTACCCACTGGCGGCACAAATGAAGTGGCTGATGGGACATGACTTCGCAAGCCAGAGGCTTTGCTGAATTCAGTGACTGCAACAGAATGTGTCTTTAGGAGATAGACATTTATGTTATAGATAGCCAAGGAGATGCAGATTTCTAAAGCATCAAGGATATCACAGTGTAAAACAGAAAATAAGAGACCGTGCTGAGAGCTATATAACCAGCAAATGAGAGAGATGAATTTTCTGTAGGCAGGAAGCCAAACAGTCAGGATGTTACATAATAAAGAAAAGTGAGGGCTCTCTTAGTCACTTATTGCCGTGACAAAACAACATAACCAGGACAACTTATAAAAGAAAGAATTTACTTTGGGGACTCATGGTTCCAGAGGGTTGTAGAATCCACGACCATCGTGGAGGGGCCATGGCGGCAGGCCTGCAGGCCTGGCACGGGAGCAGTAGCTGAGAGCGTATGTGCTGAGGCAGCAGCCACAAGGCAGAGAGACAGAGAAAGCTAACTGAGAATGGCGTGGGCTTTCGGAATCTGAAAGCTCATCCATGGTGACACACCTCCTCCAGCAAGGCCACACCTCTTATTTCTTCCCAAATAGTTCTTCCCACTGGGGACAAATATACGCACCTATGGGGAGCAGTTTCCTTCAAATCACCGCAGGGGCTAAAACTGAGAGGATTGCGAATGCACCCAGAACAGTGACACTTGCCTTAACCTCCATGTCTAGCTGCTGAGGTTATGACTGCACTTTGTGTATTGGCCCTTGTCTGGGGCAAAAATGGGTTGCATTCCCCAAAGCCAAACATATCAATACTGACATTTTGTAAGATATGCGAAGTAACATTTTTATAGTAAAGCTCAATTGAGTAAGTCTATCCATGCAAACCACCCTTTTTTATGGCTTGTAAATAGACCTAGATAGATAGCCATACAACTGGAAAAAAATCTAAGTATGAAGACTGTAAGTCTGAGACTAAAACACAGAAAACAAAGAATTGGCAGCATGCAATTAATAGAACTAAATTTACAAAATTAAAATTAATGCCCACTTTGATAAGAGAAGTGATTGTATTCTTGAAATAATAGAATTCTTCTTTTTTAAAAACAAAGAACAGTTAGTGGCTGGGGAGATAGCACAGTGGTTAAGAGCACTTGCTGCTCTTCCTGAGGGCCTGAGTTTATTCCTATAATCCAAATCAGGTGACTCACAACTGCCTGTAACTCCAGCTCCAGAGAATCCATTACCTTCTTCTGGGCTCCATGGTGCCTACATACATATGAGAGACACTCACATAGTTGGAGACACATACTTTTTCACATAAATAAAAGCAAAAATGAATCTAAATAAAAATGAGAAAAAGTAATTCTTCCAAATGAAGACTATGAAAATTTATGACTGGGATCCAACTTAGGGGGAGACTGCTTGCCTTGCATGTACAAGTCCCTAAACTTAGTCCCTAGTAGAGATGCAAATGAAACACGTGGTGTCAACCACTTAAAGTATGACGGGGCCAGGCAGTGGTGGTGTACCTCTTTAGTCCCAGCACTCAGGAGGCAGAGGCAGGCAGATCTCTGTGAGTTCAAGGCCAACCTGGTCTACAAGAGCTAGTTCCAGGACAGGCTGTAAAGCTACAGAGAAACCCTGTCTCGAAAAAAAAAAAAAGTATAACAGCATGAATAGAGAAATTAATAGACGTATCAAAAGTAGAGTTGACGTATCGCAGGCTATAGGACTGAATGGAAGAAGCCTTTAATTATGAGCCATAGCTGACAACAGGTATGGAATTTAACAAAAAAGGTCTACTATCTAACCAGTCAGAACTGGGTAAGAAAGAACATTCCCAAGAACTGGAAGATACACATTCCTTACTTTTAATAGAAATTTACATTTATTATACACCGAGAACAAGCTGCAGGGGCTGAGACAGGATCACCCCACCTGTTCCCATGTGCCCCATTCTTTGTCAACACACATGCAAAGGTTTGTGCCTGTGTGAGCCTGTTCTTCACATATTATTTTAAATTAGCACATAAGGAAGCAGGTTTCCTCATGGCGTTTTCCTACATAGCTTTATTTGATCCCCTTCTCCACAACTGCTTCCCATCACGGCACCCATGTGCTTAATATCCCCTTCCTTAATACCCCTCGTATTAATACCACAGGTGCCCTCTTCCCTCTGCACCCTCTTCCTGTGGCTTCTTATAAAAACAAAACCACAAACCCTCTCATGCTTTCTAGTTTCCTGTCCTGTGCCCACACTCATTTCAACACGAACAGTCTGTGTCAGGATGGTGTGATGAATTCCATCACCGTCTTCCTACATGGCCTGAGTGGTGTGTTGAGATTCTCCCAGCATTAGATTCTCCCGGAACACTATGCTTTCTCCAGTCTGGCATCCTTGGAGTCTGAAGATCCCATCAGGATGCTGCAGCAGCCTCTGTGTTCAGCCATGTTCTTCCAGGGCTTTTTGATGGATCCCTTGCTCCACAGGGCAGTAGCATGGGTGGGGATAGGGTGAGTTTCCGATCTTTGACCCTCCTCTGCAGCTGTGCCATGAGTTGCTACGGTGCTACCCTCTGCTCATCCAGCGGGGTGTGGGTGGTTATGAGAGCTTTTTGTTTCACATTTCCTACCCCTTTCTAGTGTGTATCTGCTGCTTGTTGTGGCTCTTGAGTTCAACTTCTGATTTAGGCTTCAGCAGCAGGGTGACTTCTCTCTTCTGGGTTGTCTCGGTGTGCCTGGAGTTTGGAGCAAGTCAGGGCACTTCCCTGGTAGATCCTGCTGCATGCTCACCCCATGTGTCTTTGTACAAACCTGGCTTCTTAGTGGAAAAAAATAATCCCACTTAGACTTGTTTCTTCTTTCTGTAGTTATTTTCCATATTTCTCTATTGGTCATTTTTTTAATCTTGAATTTCTTTTACCCGAAATCTTAGTTTTATAGGGGCTCTTTCTGATTTGCCACCTTCTCAGAATCTCCAGTTTGGAACGACACAGTGTTTAAACAACTAGAATTCCATTTTCCAGGTAGCTACCTCATTTCAACTCCTTATGCTTGGTGCCTTGAAGTCCCAAATGCTCTTCTGTTCTATAAGTAGAATTCTCAGTTGTCACTTAAACAACGCTTTTAGACTTCTTACCTCTTAAAATGGTTTCCCTGATATGCAGTTGTCAAAGGAAGTAACGGAAAGATAGGCTGCCCTAAGTCAACGGCATAACTAGAATTCACGAGCTCTGAGAAGTAGGGAATCTTGCAGATGACAGGGATGAAGCAGGGACCTGGGAGATGGCTCCACTGGTCTGAGCGCTTGCTGTGCAAGCACGAGGACCTGAGCTCACATCCCCAGAAGCCATATAAAAAGACAAGCATGGTTGTGCATCCTTGTAGCTCCAGCATTCAGGGTTGTGAGGAGGGCGATGTCCATCTATGGCACTCCTGACCTGGCAGCATAGCTTCTGGTTCCATAAGAGACCTTTTCTCAAGGCCATAAAGGGATGTACCCACTGTCTCCCTGTAAGCTTATGCAAGAGAATAATAATTATAATCCAAAGACATAAAAATCTAAGTTCTGTTCATAATAATAGAGCTAAGTCAAGAAATACGACATTAAAGCTCTTGCTAGTTGCTTCTCCTATAGTGTTACTCTTTTATTTTATTTTTTTAAACAGACCCTAATGTTAGTATAGCTATAGAAACTTCTATGTTCTTACAGTTATAGTTGGAAATATGAAACACTTCTGACTTGGTGTGTTTTCCAAGAAAATATGTTAAAGGGACAGACACAACTGGGATATAACATTTCTGCTCTTGTAGTCTGAATGTGAGACATGATGGCAGAAGAGGCAGTAGCCACTCCTGGGCTGCTGAGGCCAGCAGGAAACAAAAGGACAAAGTCAGTGAATACGTCTTTCTTCTGCTTATAGATGACAGGGAAGGCGTGTGTCAGAAGACAGAACTGTCGGAGAAAGATAGAGCGAGAGAGGAGGTCTGGCTGGTAGGGACACAGTGTCCAGGAAATGGCTCAGAATGTGCCATGAGAATGCTGTAAACCAAGTGGGGTAGCAAGCCTCACAGAAGGAGAAGGTTCTAGGCACACAACTGTGGGGTTAAGATGATGAGATGGGATTACACTTGGCATGTTTAGAAAATACCAAAGGCATTGGCAGAGTGGCACACACCTTTGATCCCAGCACTCGGGAGGCAGAAGCCCGTGTATTTCTATGGGTTCTTGGCCATCTTGATCTATACAGAGTTTGAGGACTGTCAGGGCCACATAGTGAAACCCTGTTTTGAAAAATGACCAAAAAAAAAAAAAAAAAAAAAAAAAAAAAAAAAACCAAGAAAATACTAAGGAATGAAGGGAGTGCACTGGGCCAGGACTGAAGAAAGAGGAAATGAGACAGTATTATATCACACTTTCCTGGACACCAAAGGGCCTTGGCCCTGTCTCTTCAGAAGGCAAACTCTTGAAAGGTTTTGGGCGGAAGGTGGTGTGATCTGGTTTATTTCTTAGATGGATCACTGTAGCTCCGATGGTGGGAACAGATGCAGGGGAGTGAGGTGGGAAGCAGCTCAGTTTCCACTCGTAGTCCATCGTCATAGTCCAGAGCACAGCCTGACGTGGTTTGACTGGGCGGCAGCAGTGGAGGGTGAGAAATGGCCACATCTGTGTCTGTTTTAAGTGTTGAGCCATCCACATTTTCTGATGGAGCCAAATGAGAGGTCACTGAAGAAATTTCAGAGCATCTGGGAGAATCGTTTCTGTTTAGTGAGGTGGAAAGTATCAGGCGCAGAATGAGGGAAATGTCAGGATGGTTTTGAACATGCTCTATTTGAATTGTCCATCAGATAAACAAGTGTGGAAGTCAAATAGATCAAGTGTTGTAGTTCAGGGGGATATTTGAGCTTTAATGCCTCTGCACAGATAGTAGGAAAGCTGAGAAATTGTTGATGACCAGGGAGTGACTGTGTTCAGAGCCTTGGGGTTCACCAGAACTTAAAGACTGAGTAGATGGGGGAAAGGGAGGGGATGAAGAAGGGACACTGACATGAAGTAGCCAGAGAGATGGCACAGAGCAAGGCACATGTGCCCTGGAAGCCAGGTTTCCAGAGTAAACTCCCATGTCGCTGTGCTATAGTGGCAGCAACAGGTGTGAGAGGAATCGTAGGATGACAAAACTTGTGATACACTTAGAAAAGTTCATACTAAAATAAAAAATACGTAGGAGCTGAGGAAATGGTTTATTTGGTGAATGCTTGTTGTACAAACCTGAAACCTGAGTTTCATTACCAGCACTCATGTGAAAAAGCTGGGTGCTATGGTAGCTGCCTATCCCATTCTTTGGATCTGTAATAGCCTATATCTCTCTTGTAACTGACAAGAACACCCTTAGAGCTTGCCAGCCAGCCAGCCCAGCCAGATTGGTGGGCTCCAGATTCAATGAGACCCTATTTCAAAATACAAGGCGGAGGACTCGAGCTCAGGGAATAAGGGGACTTGCTACCAAGCGTGATGACTTCAGTTCGATTCCTGAGCCCCACACAGTAGAAGAAAAAAAATGAATCCTACAAGTTTTTTTTCTGACCTAATTTGTACATGTGTACCATGACACAAGTATATTCATATTTCTTTCCCCTTTTTGTAAATAAATAAATGTTAAAAATTTCAAAATATGGTAGAACATAATTGAGGAGGGTACCCTCATTGGGTTCTGGGCATGTATAAATGCATGTACAGGTACACATCCCCATCCCCATCCTCAACAAATATGTACACAAATATACAAAACAAAAGTATTTGTCTGTGTACGTGTTCTCCCACATGTAGCATTTTGCCTGAGTAGTGTTTAGGTAGGCTGACTTTTATGTATAGTATTCCTCGGGGGGGGGGGGGGGTATTATTCCTTCTCATAAAAAGTAGAAAAAAATTTATATTGTAATTAACAGCTTTAATCCAGTGTGTGATGAACTGTGATACTCAACTGATAAATTAATTACTTAAACTTGGGAATATAGTAAAATATGAGTTCTTTTTATAGAATGTGAGTACAGCACAAATTTTGTGCTTTATAATGTGTCTTCATGCTATCAAATGACATTTCCTTTTTCTGTAAACATTTCATTCTTTTGTTAATTCTTCTCAGCTTCAAATTTTTCCAGAGAAGTTTGCAATTTCTGTCCCCTTCTTGGCATTCACATTTAACAATGGTTCAGAAGCATTGGCAAGTCCTATACAACAAGCTGGCTCAAGACTCTGATTTTTCTCATAAATTGTTACTGTTAGTAGGAAGTATGTATAAAACATGGAATAGTTTGTGTGCTGTCGATTCCCCTAGGTTTTGAAAAGTAAAATAAACACGAAACTTCTCAATTTGGAAACGGTGGGAGGGAGCGTTCAGGCTGTCCTTCTGTGATCATCAGAAGACTTCCAGTCCATTATATTTGGATTCTGTGCTAGGTTTTTGCTACTGTCATTTTGGCTTGATTTCTTTCAGTTTTTTTCCAAGATGTAAAAACATGTGGTACTTTACACACTTTTGTTTGTACTAGTAATACCCAGGTTGAATTACATTAGCCAGAAATAAAGGTGCAGTCACTCCAGTCCTCAGCAATTTTATATGACCATGTAACTGATAGAGGAAATATATTTAATACCTTTTCAGAGTTCTGATTTATGCTTCTTATTTTCATTGTTTTAAAAATAAAGATAACTATTAAGCTAGTAGATGACAGGCTTACCAAATAATCGTGGAATGAAAGCAGTTGCGGCTATACTTCTTTATATGACTTGCGTGTATGCATATGCATTGCACATGTGTGAGTGTCTGTGTGTGCGCGCTCATGTAGAGGCCAGAGGTTGATGTCTTCCTTGGACATCCTTTAGTCACAGAGGCAGGGGTTCTCCCTGAACTTTCAGATTCTGCTGAACCTTGCCCTAGGGAACCCCTTCTGTGTCTCCTAAGCCCTGGGATTATAGGTGGCTGATAAGCCTACCCAGCTTTTATGAGGATACTGGAGAGCTGAACACTGGTCCCTGTGTTTGCTCAGTAACCACTTTCTGCACTAAGACATCTCTCCAGACTTCTATAATTGTATTTTTCATAAAATATTATTGTATATAAGACATTTACAGTGACTCTCCACACTCAAGAAGTAGATGGCACCTGGGAGTCCCTTGCTCTCAGGAGAACTAGGTTGAATACTGAAACCGCTGTTTCCAATGTGTCAAGTACCTCCTTATTTGTTATAGGGGCTTACTAATCCAGTGCTTGGTTATACTTTTGTTAATGGTGGTCTTTTTTAGCAAATAAGGCAATTAATTATATATAGATGAATAATCTGAGTTCTCTCATGGAAAATAGATTGTGTTACTATCTATTAAAATAGATCACAGAGCAACTCATTCTCTGGTTCTCTTTGATCCTTTTAGTGATGCATGGATCTGAGGATTTTCAGTATTCTGATTCTTCAGAAACACTCTCCTGCTGTTTCTTTACAACCAGAGCATAGGAAGCATATTTGTGAGAATATATTTTAGAAGCTTCTTGTTTATTTTAGGAAAATTCTATAGGAAAATACCCAAAGTTTTTTAAAAGTCATTTTATTTATTTATTTTTTACTTTAAAAATTTGTTTAATTTTTGCATTACTAGAGATTGAACCTAAGGCTGTCCTGGAATGTGCTTGTAGATTACAGTGGTCTCAAACTCCAAGATCTGCCTGTTTCTGCCTCCCAAGTCCTAAGATAAAGGTCTGATGTCTTTTTTCTTTTTGATTTTGAGGTAGCTCACACTGAGTTGCTGGCTGTGGACTCATTCTGTAGCTCAGGCAGGTCTTGAATTTCTGATCTTTATGTTTTACCTTTGTTCCAACTGATAAGTCTGAGTCACCAAGCCTGACCTTCTTATATGAGTGCTTGGTTTGTTTGGTTTTTATTCTGTGGAGCTAGGGTCCAGCCACAAAGCCCAGGCTAGTACTGTATAGCCTTACGAAGACTAGTTTCCTAGGATAATGTTCAGGGGTCATCTATGTTATCAGAACTCCAGTCTTATAGCTGAATAATATTCCATTGGTTAAATATATACATTCAACTTATCCCTTCTGCGGTGTGGTGTTTCTACTGTTTGGCTATAGTAAATAATGCTAAGGACATTTTGTGTTTGTATTTCATCACTCTTGTCAGTTCTCCTGGCTCTCCACCCAGTAGCAGTATTTTGTATTATACGGTAGCTGGTTAACTTTTGTTTTGCTGTTTTATTGAGACAGGATCTTACTTTGTAGCTCAGGCTAGCTTCTAGTATATAATTCACGGCAGTGCTTCTGGCCTGGCTTTCTACAAGCCTGGATTATATGATCTGCTGCCACACCTGCCATCTGAGGAGCTGCTGAGTTGTTTATATGGTGACTGCAGCATCCTACCGAACCACCAGCAGTGGTTCTGCACCCTGGCCAGGGATAACAGTCATTTTTGAGATGCCTAAAGCAAGAGCTTAAATTTATTTCTTGCCATCCAGCACCCAGTTTTATCTCTGTGACGTCAACTATCAACAGTTTTGGTGCTCTTCCTGACAGTCTTTGGTGCTTGTCCTGCTCAAGAGTGCTCTATGGACACATAGTCTGCTCGTTTCTCCCCAGAGTGAAATGGAATGGTGCTGCTTGTATACATCTGTAGCTTTGGAAACTTCATTCCCTCTTCTACAATGTATCCTGCATGTGGGCAGAAATACTCTGATTAATTAAACTTATCTGTATCTTATGTTATCTCTATTTGTTTTCGTGTAATAACAACATTCACAATAGCCAAGCTCAGAAGCAACTGATTTATTATTAACTGCAGTGGCGGTTTATCAGTTTACAGTCTGAGATATATCTGGAGTCATAGACATGGCTTATGTGCCTGGGGCATTCCCACCTGATGGATGAATTGCTCAAGAGGCTAAATTATAGATAAGACTGATTATTGTGCAAGAAATTGGAGTGAAAACAGAGGTGTCCTAACAGGATCTTTCTAGCACACGCTACAGTAACTCCATCATTTGCCCTGGGGCTCCTTCTGTCTTAACAGCTGGCAGTAGTCATTGTAGCACTGAACCTTGTGAGGGAAACAGGAAGCAGATCTCCTGCAGGCTCTATGTCTGCAGTGTGCACTGCCCACAACTCCATGTGATCAGGTCCTTGTTCACAACAGAGGGCAGCTTCCCGGCTTTCTTTGTGTGAGAAAAATGTTGGTTAGTATTAAAGGAGCTGCCAGATCTGCTTGGTGGTGATGTAGGAAAACCTTGGCCTCCACAGCCGCTCATTTCCAGGCGCTGTTTGCAGGTAAGGCTCTGTGACTAAGAGAGAGAGGCAATGTATTGACTTGTTTCAGGTCAGCTTGACACAAGCTGGAGTCATCAGAGAGGAGGAAGCCTCAGTTGAGAAAACTACTCCATAAGATCCAGCTGTAGGCTGTAGCGCATTTTCTCAATTAGTGATTGATGGGGGAGGGCCTAGCCCATTATGGATGGTGCCATCCCTGAGCTGGTGGTCCTGGGTTCTGTAAGATAGCAGGCTGAGCCAGCCATGAGGAGCAAACCAGAAGACAGCACTCCCTTATATCTTCTGCCTCGGCTCCTGCGTGTAGGTCCGTTCCCTGCCGTTCCCTGCCGTTCCCTGCTTGAGTACCTGATGACGGACTGTGATTTGGACGCATAAGCTGAATAAACTCCCCCAGGTTTCTTTGGTCGTGGTGTTTATCACAGCAGCAGTAACCCTAACTAAGACAGGTGATCACCACAGACAGTGTCACCAGACATTGCTGGCTGGTGTCCCAAATCACCCCACTTGAAAACTATTGGCTTAGGGTGAAGAAAAGCAAACATGAGGTGTTCAGAAAGGTTAACTGAAGAATAGGAATTGAGGATATTACTGAGTATGCTCTTTGGTAGACAGGGTGTAGAACTGTTACCAGTGGACCTGCCTTGTCTCTGCTTTTACTAATTATAAGCTCTGTAGTTGGTGGCTATCCTCATCTGGTTGGGAATTAGTGAGTTAGCCATATTGTATTCTTCTTAAGTTGCGTGCTTGTTCTGAACATGATATTCCAGCACTTATTGTTCTTTATAGCATGTACGCAGGCTTCTGTAAATGATAAAATATGCCGATGTGCTATATATGTCTACTGTTAATTTTCTATCCCTTTAGATTTTAAAACAACTGGCAATATAAAAATTCCCTTATTTTATTCTTTTTGTGAATTTGACCACCTGAATATGTTCTAGGAATAGTCAGTTTTTTTATTTTGAAATACATAGGATTAAAGTGTAGTATCTTCTGTTTTATAGTAAAAATAATAAAACGATAGTTCTTAAACTTAAGTAGAAAAACAGAAAGATACATCTTTTGACATGAATTTGTTCCCCATGTTGAACAATATACATAGGTCTTTGGAGAAACTTTGTTAACACTTCTCTATCAAGACGAAGACTTCTCCCTGTCTTTTCTTGTCCTGAAGTAATTCTGTATAATGACTCGACTTTTCACCCTCATCTTAGCCCAGGAGTTTTCAACCTGGGGGTCATGACCCCTTTGGGTCACATATCAGACATCTTACATTATCAGATATTTACATTACAATTTATAACAGTAGCAAAATTACAGTTATGAAGTAACAACGAGATGATTTTATGGCTGGGGTCACCATAACATGAGGAAGGTTGAGAACCACTATCTTAGCCAATTCACCTTCGTCTTTGTACTTCAGTGGATCAATCAGGCATGGGTTCTCTGCTGAATGAAGGTATAGATTTCAGAAAGCACAGGCAACGTGATAAACAGTGACCCTGGTCTTTACTGCAGATTCCCTGAGTGGGCTGTATTAGACTTTGTTGTGGTGCTCTTTTCCCTAGACTACTCTGAGGGTTGCCCCTGTGGGCTGTGGTGCTTAGCTCAGTTGTTTCCATAGGCCTCGTGTCTCATGCCGTCTGTTTTGGATGCATGACCATTATGGAAGACTTATCAACAATTGTTGATTTTTCATATTGACCCTGCCTACCTTCCCCTTTCGTATTTACTCAGATATGATAATAATCACATGGACTCAGGGCAGTACCCTTACCCAGTAAGAATATTGAACTCAGTGAAGTTCTTTGGGTTGATAATATGGAGTAGCTTGTGCACGGTTACTTGAACCAGTTAATACTTGAGTCCAGGTGCACTGCCACACCTGGTCTCTCTGAGATTCCTGGGCATCTGAACCCAGACCTTCATGCTCATGCAGTAAGAATATATACCTCTTTAACCATGTCTCCAGCCATGTAGTAGTTGTCTTTATGGGTTGTGGATTTAATCCACCTCTTCTAGTCACTTAGCTATGCTAACTAAAGCCTCCATTTTCCTCTAAGATACTCTGTATTCTATACACATATAATCAATGTATGCTGCCTTATCCACCACCCTGTCTCCATGTGTCTACCTCTGTATGTATACAGGAGGCCTTCACATAGGGTTAGACCTGTCAAATAAATTAAACATATTGTTTTGTTGTTTCTATGTTTTGATCAGTGCTAGATCAGATAGATATAATGTTTTTTTTCCTTAAGTGTTTTTTACTTTCAATACGGTGTTCGGTCCAGACCGCCACAGTTAGATGAGACCAATTTGAAGAGCCACCTGAACAACTCTAGAATCACTTCTGAGTTTCTTAAAACAAAATAAACAACAACAAAATCCCTGAGCTTATTGAAGACAACAGAGAGGAAATGATAAAGGCAGCAGAGCAGGGTAGTGAAGATGTGTCTGTCCTGTTTGAAGAGGAAAGACCCTGGCACTGCTCAGTGTCTCCGGCTGCAGGGAGCTGTTCAAATGGGGCTGGGGCTGGGCTGGGGCTGGGCTGGGGCTGGGCTGGGCTGGGGCCAGACTTGTCTCCCCAGCTGCTCTCAGAAGCCTACTTTGTTCCTTGGACTGCTCTCTCATTTTTTTTTTTTTTTTTGAGCTTTCTGAACATTCTTACACCTTGCCACGGAGCAGAACCTTAGAATGCTTTTTCCTTCTTGTCGTACCAAGTCATACCAAGGCTTTCTCCACCTTGGAGTACTAAAATATGCACGTGTTTGGTGAGAAAGGCAAAGGTGTGAGTGAATCTTTTGTTTTAGATAGATTTTTCCCCCCTAAGTTTCAGACTTTTTTATTTTTTAACCTTTAGTTATCTCCTGCACCACATCCAGGATTTTCTTTGTCACTACTAGTTGTAAAACTGATATTCCCCAACGGGCTCTCAGAAAATGTACTGGTTAGTTTATTAATTAATTTGTATATTCATATTCCCAAAAGCTGATATCAGGGATGGCTTTAGTCAAGGACACTTAAATAATCAAAACTGGCAGACACACCTTGATTTTAATAGGTACCCAAACCTCTTTTCACTAAGAGGCGTAACTGAATTTTTAAGGGAAAAAAGGATCATTCAGTCTCCTCCTGTAGAAAATACAGTGTTGTCTCCTGCAGAGAGAGACACAAGTGTCACACATCTAGCCCACTGACCACTAGAGCCCCTGAGCTCAGGCTTTAGATCTCTCTCTTTCTATTAAATTGTAAAGAGCGTTCATCTGTTTCTGTGTTTGACTTTAATATTGTTGATGACTCCATTTCTACTTTTTGCAAGGTTATCTTCACTTGTAATTCTGTAGTGAGTTAACTTGTTGAAAACCATACTTCTGATGCTATATAGTCTAAATTTTGCCTCTATTGTTCCTTACCTCAGTAAACCATGTTGCTTAAGCAAGACATGTCATATTCAACCCTTCAGCAAATGCTAGTGGTTACTCTTACAGGCATATCCAACCTTTTGACATTGAGATACAATGCTGTCTACAGTCATGTTCAAGTACCACACAGTTGAGTTTTCAAAAATAGATAATGAAGAAATCCCAGGATGTTTTAAGTACGCTTAGCACTTGGGTTGGGTCACATACGTAGCTATCCTTGGCAGTGCGCAGTCCACAGGCTGTCAGTAAGTTGTCTGTCAAGTAAGTCTGTCTTCAGACTGTCCACATCATTTTCTCTAGTATGGCTGTTCTGGTTCAAGTCCTTGTCTTCTCTTGGGGTGGCTGGAAGGATTTCCTAATGGATTGCATGTTTTTGCCCCTCCCTTATCTAATACAGGTTTCTGCCAAAATGTAATGTCTTCTCATTATCAAGTTCCAGTGTAAGCTGGCCCTTGACCCCCTCTGCACACTATTGTCTGTGAGGGCCCTTGCCTCTTGCTCCCCTTGGTCCCTGGGCCAGTTTTCCCTAGTCAGTCATGGCATGGTCTGCTGCAGAGTTTGTGCTGTTGTTCCTCTGCTTTAGATTCCACTTCTCCTGGTCCTACGTAGGCTGTCCCTTCCCTTTCTTTGGATCTGTGCTCACATGGCATTTCCTCATCAAGGTCCTCTTGTTTATTATTCCTCATGCTCAAAGCAGCATCCTCCTAGAATCTCCAGCTTGCTATGCTTTTCCTCCATACAGCTTAGCACTGACTGCTATTATATTTGAACTATATTTGTTATTATCTACATCCACATTCAAATGCAACCTCCACGAGGATAGCGAAAACCAAGGCATTGCTTCTTTGTTCACTGATGTAGTTGAGTCCTCAGAACAGTGCCTAGCTCATTTAATACACTGGATATATATGTGTGGGCTGAATGAGTAAGTATGTGAAAAGCCTAATGGCGTACTCAAGAGCAGAAATCACTGCTACTATCTCCATGTGCAGTTTGTGTGATCTCTGCACACGTCCCTCTGCTCTGTAACACTCTGACTTTTGAATCTTCTCCAGTATCAGTTGCCTCTTGCACCTATTCCCCTAAGTTTCATTTTTCTTCTCTTCCACAAAAACAGCCTTTTGAAATGAATTTTATAGCATAGCATGGTTCATATACTGGAGAGCAGCTTGTGTTCAGAGAGGGTGATTCTTTCATGGTAATGATGGTGATAGCAGAAAATACAGAGAAAGAAATGAGAAAGTTGGGCAAATTTAGTTCCAAAGTTCTGAAGCTTGAAGGTAAATGCCCTTATGAAATCATTGCAGACTGGGAAAGTGTCAAAAGATTGTCCTTCTTCTGATTAGAATGCACCTGGAGTGCTGATGCCATGGCTCACTGGGTAAAAGCTCTGGCCACAGAAGCCTATTGGCTCCAGTCTGATTCTTGGAATCCAGGGCAGAGGAAGAGAACCAGCTCCCAAGAGTTGTCCTCTAAAGGCCAAGCCTGCCCCATGGGATGTGCGTCATAGGACATGAACACACACGTCATGTCCACACAGCATTAGTAAATAAAAGTCAAACCTCAGGCCCCTGGAGGCCAGTGTTTCATGTCCAATTCTGAGTCCAGCATGGGTGCTAAGTTTTTATTAAGACAAAACAATGACTTCAGAGATGGTAAGCAGTATGCTGAGAACTCATAGAATGGTTGGATAGCAGTAATCATCGCAAACACTGTGCCAGGCGTTATTACAAATTTTGTTAATAAAGTTGCTTAACCCTCATCCTTGAGGAAGATAGTATCATGTCTTCTTTGAGATGAGGAAGTGAAGACACAGAGATATTAAGTAACTCAGAGTCACACAACTGGCCACCATTGCTTTCAGCATCCTGCTCTAACCGTTGTGCTGTTCTTTTGATGCACGCAGCCGTGCAACTGGAGAAAACTGAGGCTGAGGTTGAAGCTCTAAGAAGGCAGCTGTGGCTTTAACCTCCAGTCCTAGACTTACCCCTTAGTCAGTTGCCCACGTATATTCAAACTGCATAATAGGTTTGGTGCCGCAACTTTATTACACTTGCTCATATCACTTCTATTGGCTGTTTAACTACTTTTAAGGATTGTATTTGGTTCATTTTTGAGCTACTAAATTTAGTTGCAGGCATGTCATGTAACCAACATTCATGTTTTGTTAAATAGATAAAAGAATGTCCTTTCATGTGTTTAAATCAACTGGAGCTGTCCCAGTTAAGGTAGCCATCAGAGACGTAGTGAGCCTCTGGTCACTGGTGGTACTCAGTTTTATGTTGCATGTATTTTGTTTTGTTCATTTTGGTTTCTTAGAAATAGGGTCGGGCATCAAGCAGTCCAAACTGGCCTTCAATTAACTGTATAGCCAAGGATGTCCTTGAACTTCTGATTCTCCTGTTTCTACCTTGCACACACTGATTGCAGGCTTGCACCACCATGCCTAGTTTATTCCATGCCTGATAAAGAACTCAGAACTTTTGGGCTGGTAAGATAGTTCAACTAGTAAAGGTTTCTCCCAAAAGCCTACAGAGCATCTTTGGTTTCTGTGACCCATATGATGGAGGAAGGACAGCACTCAGATCTACAAGTTCTTCTCTGGTCTTCACTTGCAGGCTGTGGCAGTGCGTACAACTAGCATGTGAATATACATAGGCATCACAAAATAAATAAAATTAATTAAAAGAATTTCAGTACCTCAGGCCTTCCTGCCTACTAGGCAAGTACACTGCCAGCTGAGCTCCCTCCCCAGCCAAGGTGTATGGTTACGGACAGATCGCAGCGGTCCCTGTACCATGTGAAAATGGAAGGTTCGGTTAAGTTTCCTCTAAGTGGGATTATCTCCTATGATGATGAGTTAGGTATAAGTTTTCTCCACATGTTTCCTGAGTGCTTGCTGTGTGCCTAGCACTGGAGGTACGAAGATAAATGTGGCCAAGACAGTGTCATCAGTCACCAGCCGTCCGTGTCTAAGAGAAGGCATGCTTAGCAAAATAGGTATAAATTTTTTATTAAGAAAAATAAATAGAAGAGGACATAATTTAGTGATGTCTTGAACAGACTTGAAAGGAAAGAAACAGATAGGAAAATTGGGCCTCACGTCATGTCTTTCTGAATGTCTGAGAAGGGAAAATTCGGGGAGCAAAGACCACGTGCTGTTAAATTCCCATAGAAATAGTGAATCGTTTGTTATCAAGATATGTAGTAAGGACGAATTAATTCAGTGGAGGTTAATTCAATTCTGAAGTATTTTGTAACTCTTGGAACAGCTATGCCTTCTTTTCTTTCCCAGACTCCTAAAGATGAGTATTCTTCCCATGCGCTGCTGTGGCTCTGCAGAGCAGTCTATAAGTCTGGGACAGAGATTCCAGTAGGAGGCAACTGTGGTCCCCCCCTCCCCTAAGGACTCTGGTCCCCCGCGCTGCTCATCTTTCACACATGTCCAAATTTGTCTTAACAGAGAATCTCGTCACTAGCTGGGACATGATGCCTAGGTGGGCGGGGGATTCCCCGTGTTGTTTAAGTCATGGTTGTCTTTGAGCTTGGCTGGCGTGTTGGTGATTAGTTTACTAACAATTGGTTTTTTTCTTCTTATGCCATATGCTATTCCATGATTCATCAGCTTTGAGTCTGTTGCCTTGAAGGTGAAACAATTTCTTCCAATGTTGATATTTCAAAATCCCATAGATAACAAGCACACACACATATGCAGAGTCCTTTCAGAAGTTTTCAGCATTTGGAGATGAATGAATTACGCTGCTCCAGATGGAAAGGAGTGCTGTAAAATTCCTACGGTTCATCCAGCCTCCTTCTCTCAACAGCTGCTGGACACTGGCCCTGGAAGGCCAAAGGCTTTGCTAGCTTTGTTTTCCCTTGTGAAATTATTGATGGTGTCTATTACATATGACTTTAAATTTTTTAGCATTTTACCTAATTGCCTTATTTTATATTTCTTTTAATGATTTTAGTTAAAATTTTCGTTTGGGGCAGTGAATTGGGCTTAAGTTCCAACTTTGCTGTTTATACTGCAGTCGTGACTTTATGGAGTCAGTGAGCAGTGCTGGGGGTCCAACCTCCAGAAACAGTCTAAGCTTTGATGTAAACACGAACCTTTCGGTGTTTGAATGCAACAGTCTTCATTTCCTGAGTACACAGCAGAGCCGTTCTTTCTGCATGGCCATTTCGTAAGCATTTAGAAGATCGGGTGTCTGATAAACGCAGACCACATTGCATTTCTGCAGACACTTTCCTCAGGCACCGAGTGCACCGCAGCACTTAGCTGCCCCCGTCTCTTCCTCACAATGCCTCCACTGATTTTCTGGGACGGAAAACTGTAATTTCATGGCTTGAATGCTTGTGAAAATATGTGAGTTGTATGATTAGAAAGATATTTTTAAGAGATTCTAATTTTCAGCATATCTTCTTCTCTCCCCACCCTTACCTGGTTTTAGCTCCTCTTTGGTTCAGGTGTGCTGGTGTCCCTAAGCCTTTCCGGGCCTCAGCTGGAGAGAGTGGTGATTGACAGAAGCCTGGTGGGGAAGCTCATCTCAGACACCATCAGTGATGGTAATTACAACCGTGTGCAAATCAATTGCCTACATTAACAGTGGGGCAGGAGACATACTTTGTCAACAGGTAGACTAATTATTACCACCGGGGACTTGCAAACACAATAAGTAATTGCTTGTAATAGCATACTTACAACCCCTGGGACCAATAGCAGGTTCAGCTAACATTTACTGTCCGTGCACTTCTTGTTAAGTGTTAGGCTCCGAGTCTAAGTACTTTCCAATCTCTTCTTTACATTTTTAAATATAATTTTAAAGTCAGCTTTTCTCATTCATTAAAACAGTTTCTCTGCTATTGACAATTCAAATTTTCCAAATGAATTATGCACGAATAACAGAAATATGCCAAGGTAGGCACTGGTGAAATATCCTGAGTACTTTGCTTCCTATATGAGGCTGTGTTGTTATTTGTTAATGAATATTAACTTCTGCGTAACGCGGAGTTATACTTCTAAACAGCACAAGTCAACACCCGATGTAGTAGGGAAGTGCATGGTTGGTATGAAGCACATTCAGAAGATTGTAAGCCATTTATTGAGTAGGAAGTTTACTAATATTTATTGAGCCATAAAGGTTCCATGGTGGGTGCCAAAGGGACTATATAAGATATGGTTATTCTCATTCTAGTGGATAAGTAGATATCTAAAATATAAAGTGAATATGAGCTACTCGGGATAACTGTCAGTCTTAAGTGGTGAGGAAGTAGCTGAGCTGAGATTCGAACACAAGTGTGACCTATGCTGAGTCTGGATTTTAAGATTCTGTTCCTTGCCGGGTGGTGGTGGCGCACGCCTTTCATCCCAGCACAACAGTATCTTAAATTGAATAACAAAGGGAGATGTGGTCTAGTTGAGGCCAGAGGTGAGAGGGAAAGGCCCCTTTCTGCTGTATGCACCACTCAGCGCTTCTGAGGACAGTCTGGCATAACTGCAAACTTTAAAGAGAACACTCTGCAGGATGGCTACCATTAGCAGCACCACCAATAACAACAGCTGGAGGTAGGATTGTGGGCATGCCACTTCCTCCACCATGGGGGGGTGTGATGCCAAGGGGCTTCTCTGTGAAGATGTTTTGTTGTGTTCTCATTAAACTCTTCCATTGCTTTGCAGATAGCACTGACTGTGGCGGTTTCTCAAATTCATATTCTTCTGTTAGATTGAACAGGGAACTTTCAATACTCTTCTGTCTGAGTTGCTTTTTTTTTTTCATGCATTTCTTTCATTTGTACCCAAATTGCAGATTCTAATGGGACTTGATAGCAATGTGATTTCTTGGCAGCTCTCCTGAGTCTCTGGTGCTTGTGCAGACCTCCTGCTGGGTCACTGCATGTGCAACCAGAGGTGGGTAGGCAAAGTGTGGACTTTAGTGATTCACTCCTTCCTTCCTTCCTTCCTTCCTTCCTTCCTTCCTTCCTTCCTTCCTTCCTTCCTTCCTTCCTTCCTTCCTC
>NW_026067920.1:22148427-22223023 GCF_014885135.2 Alexandromys fortis
TTTTTGGTTTTTCGAGATAGGGTTTCTCTGTAGCTTTGGTGCCTGTCCCGGAACTAGCTCTTGTAGACCAGGCTGGCCTCGAACTCACAGAGATCCGCCTGCCTCTACCTCCCGAGTGCTGGGATTAAAGGCGTGCGCCACCGTCGCCCGGCTCCTACTTACATTCTTTAGAAATAAAGCTGTAGAAGTATTTTTTGCTGATCTTCATTATTGAACATTATTTATGTAATATGTGCTTGGGCAGAGCATACTTTATTTCACCCAGTTTGTAAGTCTTCAAAAGAATTACAGATAACTTGGTTGTGTGTGGTTTTTTAAATCATGGTTTCTCTGTGTGGTCCTGGCTGTCCTGGGATTCACTCTGTAGACCAGGCTGGCTTCAAATTCACCTGCCTCTACCTCCCTAGTTCTGGGATTAAGGGCATGTGCCACCGCCACCAGGCCATAGATGAAAAATTAAAAAAAAAAAGAAATCCATAGAGAACACTGATCAATATCAATTTATTTTCAAATGACTTATATGAATATATGAATGTAGAAATAGTACATAAACACAAATAAAGTCTCTTTAATCTTTTTTATATCTTTTTTTTGAGACTCTTACTATGTATCCCTGGCTGGCCTCACACTTTGCCTGTCTCTGTCTTCCAAGTGATGGAGTTAAAGGTATGTGCCACCATACCCAGCCTCTTACTTGTTTTGAGCTCTGGGTCCCAAATACTTCCTTTGGTGGTGGTCTTCAAACGTTGGGTTTCATGGAAAAAGTCACTGAAAGAGAGCGGAAAATACCCAAGCCATATTATTGTATTGCTGGTTACTGTTTATGTCTACTATCTTTAACATCGTTCAAAATGGATTTGGGAGATGTTAGCAACTTCAATTAATATTTATTTTCCGACAGTATCTTTTAATGATATTTCAGTGGAAATGTATTAACTTGTTATAACTTTGGTCTAACTTGGGATCATTAAATCCCTGTTTTAGCTCTTCTTACAGACAGTTTCATCATCTTATCATTTTTGGCACAAAACAAACTATGTTTTATTCAGTTTACAAAGAAGATGGATTCTCTTGATGTAAATAAGAGACTGGAAAGACTCTCAGCCTTGGATTATAAGGTAGAAATTTCAGTGTATGTACTCATGTAGTCATTAAGGCACACAAGAGCTTTGCAGGAGTTAATGTTATGGTTTTTACTCTTGAACGTTTGTGGATTTCAGGAAGCCTGAGTCTGCCTTGTACCTTTTCTGTGGTGTAGGCCTAAGGGTGGCGTATTTGAGCTTATGGAGGGCAAAGCTGGCTTTCATGCCGATGTTAGTATGTATTCCATTTTCACGTTCCAGTAAGTACCCATATAGCTACTCTGGTTTTCAGTCTAAGAAAGGAAAGAAGGAAGGAGGGTCTTTCAAAGATTAATAGAAAATATAATAAGTTGTGGGAAGACCCTCACATCCCACCCCAACTTTAGCTAGAGGAAATACAAAAAGAAATTTCTTTCAGAGTGCTAGTTTCTCTCCCTCTGCTAACTCCAGGTAATTTGTTTCCCCATATCATGGACTTTACATCTGTTAAGGCAAGATTTTTATTTTAAATGATGTGCTTAAATTTTCCCCCTTACATTTTAATGCTGGGAAGGCATGCTCTCTGCAAGGCTGAGCATCTAATACATTTTCCAGGCTGTTTCAGTTCAAGGCATCTTTTCAGCAATGACTTGTGTTTGCAAGACTGACCCAGCCTCTGTGACGTGGATTTGAGCCAGTTCACTGTTCAGTGGGAACAGAGCTGATATACAGCTGTCTTTAAAGTGATGCACATATATGCTATCCTCAAGTGTCTATAAAGAGGCACAACAGCCCTGTGGCTTGTAATTGATGTGTTTGCTTAAAAGCTGGTTTTTTGTACCTAACTTTCTGTACTTTGGAATTGTTATTTATGATGATTGGAGTACTAATGGCAAAAGAAAGATATAATTTGTTTAAAAGAAGCATCTTTTCTTATAAGAAAGAGTTTAATAAAGATATAATTTGTTTAAAAGAAACATCTATTGTTATAAGGCAGAGTTTAACTTACTTTTTAACATGGAAAAAGTTACCTGAAATCAGTTTTTCATTGTGATAATAAAATATGATCTCGCTTGTATGCCAGATTTGTAGAGCTCCTATAAAATTTGCATGATAATGATTTTCTCTACTTGGCAATTTATGATATTCATGTATTCTATTTAGTCAGTCAAAAAATAAAAGTTTCCCTTTAATGTTATTACAGCATTGCTTTCGTCCAAAGTGGTTAAACTAGATTGATTTTAAAATGTTTTTTCCTAATGTTGGTTTTTAAAAATATATCATTATTTCTTAGCTAGTGCCATTTATAGTGTTGTTAACCTTATTATGTAAAATCCTGTATGACTAGCTCCTTTTGTTTCAGGTGTGGTAGGTAACTGAGTGACGTCTTCTGGACTAAAAGATGGTAGCTAATGAGACTAAAGAAAACTGCAAGGGTGTCAGCAGCATAAGAAAAAATATAAAAAAATAGGCCTTCTCTTTGGCGCTATGTTGCTTCAGGAGGGGAATTAGCACATTATTTCTGCCTTTGGACTTGGGAGACTTTGGCATTTCACATCATTGCGACACAATAGAGGAATACGTCCCCTTCTGGGAAGACCATGGGTTTCATTTCTTCCTTCAGCGTTTGAAACATGCAATATTTGAAAATAGTGAGTGCCACCATTTCTCAACTGGAAGTGTAAGAAACTTATCCATGTGTCCTGCTCTTTTGAGCGTCAATGCAGAACACCAATGCCATTAAAATCCACAGGAAATGTAAAATCTCAAACAATTACTGCTCTGCATTGTGCAAAAACTGAATGTGCAAATCACTTCTTTTTAACTTACTTTATCGTCTAGAAATTTATAGCATGCCTACATGGCAAGCTAGATACCTGAATATGATGTACATGTGTCTTTAAATATTTAGTGATTATAGTATTTCTCTCAAATAAAAAGAAAGTTATAATAATTTCATTAAAACTTAACTATAAGTATTTCTACTTAAAGTATAAATGCATCTGTGTCCATTTGAATTTTAGAACAAAGACTTACATCGAGTATTTATAATTCTGGTTTTCTCTCCAGTTATGCCATAATTTAATTATTTCACACTGAAATAATTTTGACTAGAAGAATTTCAGGATAAATATCCAGAAATGTTGACCTTTAACAAGCTTTCCTGTCCACATTTTAAAAATCCAATTCAGTTTAACAGTTGAGGGACAGCGCAAGGAGTTAAATGTTTACTAGGAGAGAACAACACTGGTAATTACTTTGATTTTGGTTCCTTTTGATGTGTATTCAGAGGATGAAGAGGTCAATAATATTATGGCCATGCAAATAGAAAAGAGTTCCTTTTGACCACGTTGGAAAAAAAATAGCAGAGGATTATTAAAGCATTAACCTTGATTTTAATGGCCTTGGTTGAGTGGTGAGATCACAATTTGGATGAGCCTGATTATTTACTAAATACAATACATAAATGCAGCGGGTTCTTAACACCCATTGCACTCTGGCATTATCGCATTACTGCCATCCTTTGTTGCCTTGCAGACAGGAATATGAAAGCAATCTGTCATGTAGTGAGACTGGCTCCAGAAGCATTTCTCTGATAAGAAGACCCCCTGCCCTTTGCTAGTGTCTGGTCCAGTAGGCTTAGCCATGCGCTTAATCCCCAGAAAGTGGTTCGATTATTGCTGACCAGCAATGGCAAGATAGTTTTTTTTCCTTCCAAGCTATCAACCTTCCATTAATTCCTTAAGCAGAAATACGGTGCAATCTATATTTCCTTGGCATGTGTCACCCAGATGGTGCCGTGCTTATGTTTTCAAATAACCATGTTCCAAAATAACATAGTTTGAATAATAAATTCGGCAAATCCTTCCTAAGAAAGAGAAGTGTAATTCTCAGAAGCTGCATAAACTTTCACGTATGATGCCATGGCTTATCCCTTTTATGCAGAATATGTGTGTATACATCTAATATATTCTTTTAAGAGATATTTGCCTCGAGTTGTTTCTCCCTTTTATTGTTGTCAGCCATTGTCACCGTGTTATGTCTTAGATAGTCGCGAGACACTCTTGGTCGGCAGCGCCACACCTGTCATTTCATAGAGCTGGTCCTGAACCCTCTGTGCAGGTCGATGCTGTCAAGCAACCATGACTGCACATTTTGTATTGATTGGAATTGTTACATCTAGTTCCTCCCTAACTCACATTTCTTTTTCTTCTTTCCTCTGCTAAAAATTGGGAAAATTTTGAACATATGTCTTTTTTATATATGTGTCAAAGGAATTTGGTACATCCTGACACCCTCATAAGCACACGTGGAAGATGCATATTTACTTGTGTTTTTTACATTTACAGATGCTTTGATTTTTTGGAAATACTCAGATGATTTTTCATCCTTTAAAATAAATGTTTTCATATGTTTTTTGTCTGTTAACCATTAGGTTTCCTATTATGACATACCTGGCCCAGCTCACAGGACACTAGAGCGTCGCTTAGCTATCAATTCCTCGGAGGATGTAGTTGTTTGCTGGTGGCCTCTGGCCAGTGATGGCGCTTGGCCTTGGACTCCAATCTCTTCTGAGAAGGACAGAGCGAATCTCCTGCTCCTGGGTTTTACTCAAGGAGGACTGCAGGTAAATCTAAAACAAATGCATCCATTTTAATGAAGTGCAAATAAAATAGTATTACTGGTTTTCCTATTCTGAAATATGTGTGAATACATTTTAAGCCTGTAATTTATATTTTCAAATATTCAAAAGGAAATTGAATATCAAATGAGATCCTAAAATGTGGCGTAGCTGGAGCATAAGCAGACAATTCCAGATTGGCTGAGACGGTGCAGTGACTGAGGGCACAGGCTTCTGGGTTCACATGCTGCTTCTGCCCCTGCCTCGCTGTCTGCTTGAGTGAGTTACCAGCCTCTAGGTGCTGCAGTTTCCTTATTTGAAAAGTAGAGTTAAACTAGTGAAAATGGTGTATTCTGTATAGCAACACGTACACAGCAAACTCACGATCACTGTGGTCGTGATCACCAGTCCTGTTTGTTGTTGAGGATTTCATACCTGGAAAAGCCATGCTACCAGCTACCTTAGCAAGCACCAGTCCAAGGCCCGTTTTGTGTAAGCCTGTCATGTGATGGCATATCACCAGTGGGGCAAGGGGGACTTCAGCGCAGCGTTCTCTCCAGGGCCTGACTGCTGATGGCAGCCCAGGAAAGTGGTCACATAGGCATCCTCCTGCTGTCTGTTCCCAGCAGGGCTGTGGTCACTTACTTATCCACATGATGAACCTGTGTGTGCTTTTAGTTTGTACCTGTGTAAACAGAAACTTTTGGCTTTCTTTTTTAATAATGAAAGAGTTCTCTTCTTCTTAGTTTTAGTTTGAACTGGTGGAGCAGATCTATGCCAGTGTTTTCCTCTAAACCTTCAGACTTTAAGAAGTCTTTCTCAGCGAGTGTGCTGGGAGGCAGGGAGCCGGTCTATGCGCTCTCTTCCCCACCTGCATAAACTTGCAGTCTTTTGAGTTTTGTTTATTTTGGAGACTGGGCTTTGTTACATAGCCTAAAACTCCTCATCCTCCTGCCTCAGCCTCTTGGTTGTTGAGTTTGAAGGCATGTGCTATCAGGTCCAGCTTTAGGCTGCCTTTGAATATTGAAGGGTCCTAGTCCTTTATTTCTGATATGTATGTGTTCTTTAATAACTGGACTTCCCCAGTTCTTCTGCAGTAAATGTTCCCAGTTCTGTGTTCTGGTTTGGGTAGATCACCTAGTCTAACTGGCCTTAGTTTTCTTATTTTTAAGATAGTAAGTTCTCCCCAGGCCCCTGGTGGCTCTAAAGAGTGCAGCTATGGGAGCTGAAGCACACATCTGCTTTGGTCACTTCACTTAAGTCTTCAGTATATGATGAACCCAAGCTCAGCCTGACCCAAAATGATCTTGACCTGCCTTCCCAGCGTTGTTTTCCTCTATAAATATAGTCCTGGCTGAATTTACCCACCGACTCATTATTCCCCATTTCCTGAAGTAATGGTGTTTCAGTCTGAATTAGCCAGTGGCTTTGAGCATGACCTTGCTGAGCACTGCGTTTCGTCCCAGATGGTAGGAATAAGAAACTATTTTGCCTTCAAGGACCTTGGTTATTTTTTTAACCAGTGAGAGACAATTATGAAAACGTTGAGGTACATGGGAGTGTCAGTTTGCTATAGGTGGAGTGCGTGTAAGCTATGGTGGGAGCCAACGCCGAGTGGTTGATTCCACCCAGATAGTGAGAAGATTATGAAAAGGCTTTACAGTGTGCTCAAAGATGAGGTGGACACCCAGTTTCACTTGCTTTTATTCTAGATTTAACTTCAAGCCTTTATTAACACTGGAGTGACTTTGCTAGCCATTTCTCCCATCTGAAACAGTATCAAAGGAAATTACATAAACTAGATTTTGATGTTATGATTCCGTCTTTAAAGAGTTGTTTGAGTCTCTTTGTGGGGGGTGCAATTCTGTTTTGTTGAGTTGCTTCCATAGTTTTTATGAAAGTGTCCACTTTGTGGAAACATCTGATCTATTTTTAATGAATGTGTATATAGAATGTGAGTATCACTTTTTGTGTTACCCGGGATTTATCCCAGAACCTCTGTCACTAGATAAGCAAGCACTCTTCTGCATCCCAAGGCCACTCTCTTTCACTTCTGAGATTCTATTGCATGCAATTCATTTTCTCAGCAAGGGCTTTTGTTTGAGCTATTGTCCCTTTCAGTTGCGCTATCAAAATCCAACTATTCAAAAGAATTATAATTTTTTTCCAGGAACTTTTGTGAATTTCACTATGTAAAAGGTAAATCAATGTTTTTAGGGGGAAATACTTGGTTTACTTTTTCATGTGAAGACTTAATCTTTAACAGGAACATTTTGGCATGTTATAAGCTAAAGCCACCAGTGGCTGAAAGTAGTTTCCTTTTCTGTAGCAACATCAATCTTTTTAAACACATCATCAGAATCATAAGTCAATATGCTTTTAAGCACCGAAATTAGAACCAAAAGGGGAGATCTTCATAGAGAAGAAATTGAATAATCATTGAATCTGTTAAACTTTAGAATTATAAAAACATTCCCATCTAGCCCCCTCCCCCCAGATAATAAGCTTTTATCTGGACAGTATCAGAATCCTAGAAGAGTGTTCCTAGCCCAGTAGTGCATCGCAGCCGCCTGCAGAGCTTCTGAGACTGGGCTGCCACACTCCTTCCATCAGAATCTCCGGTCAGGAGGGGGCATCAGTAATCTGCTTCAGGTTCCCTAGGTGATCTCATGTTCATCCAAGATGAGACCCACTGCTTTACAGCGAACTTAAAAAACAAAAACAAAAAACCCTGAAGCCATCTTTTTTGCATAACAGACCGTGGAAAGGATAAAGCCCACATACTGAAGCAAACGAGAGTTTTAACAGTAGAGTCTAAGTAGAAAATTGGCTTACCAAGCTGCTAAAAAAAAATAAGAAAAGAAAATAAAGGAAACAGAAATCAACTCTCTGTGACCAAATTATCTGTCCTTTCTGAGGGAAAACATTTTAAAATTTATTTTATGGATATTTGAAAATGCCTGGCCCAGTTTCATACCACGGAGTTCTAAACAAATAGTGTGCATCTTAACTAGAAGCGTGGAGCAGTGAGTTCTGTAGTCTAAGGAAGATGGCTGCTAATAGTATAGAAAAAGGAACTTTGATCAGTAAATCCATTAGGCCCCTGTTGAAGGGGCTCGGGAGACGACTCAGTTGCTGTTCAGCATAGGGACCCAAGTTTGATCCACAGGGTCAGGTAAGAAGCCAGATGGGATGTGTGTGCTGGGGGGTTGGGGACAGCAGGACCCTGAGGCTCTCTGACTGGCCAGCCAGCCTCTGGCAAGCACCATTGGCTAGAGACCCCAGCAAAAGAGCAAGGTGGATGCCTCCTGAGGAACCACACACAGCACAGACCTTCCACCTCCCCGACACACCCACACATAGGCACCTGTGCGCATACATGAGTCTGCACATACCTATGTAATTCATTTTAGCAGTTTATATGTGGGTTATCATGTGTTACATTGATGGAGGAAGGTAATTGGTTAATTATAATAAACCAACTGCTTGGCCTCATAGCTTAGAACATAGAGGAAGTGAGGTCAGACTCTGCTCTGCTCCCGGAGAGACTCTGCTCTCCGGAGCACAGACACCATGCTCCCAGGATGGACGGAGGCTAGAATCTTCCCGGTAAGCGCACCTTGGGGTGCTTACACACATTATTAGAAATGGGCTAGTCCAGGTGCGAGAATTAGCCTGTAAGGGCTAGAGTTCATGGGCCAAGCAGTTCTTAAATGAATACAGTTTGTGTGTTGTTATTTCGGGCATAAGCTAGCAAGCGGCTGGGGTATTGGGGACGCAGCCCCGCCGCTCCTATTTCAACATTACATGGTAACATTGCCATTTAAATTTTTTACTCCTACTTTATTTTGAAAAGTTTTTGCCATTTTGGTCTGCTGTATACATTCGCTTTGATGAGCACCTCATGACAACTTACTCTTCCATTTTATATTTGCACGGCCGTCTTAGCTTTTTAGCTGTGCGACTTTGAGACTTCTTTCTACCTGTGGTGCTTGTTATTCTTTTTTTAAAAATGCTGCAAGATCCCCGCGGCTGTAGGCAGCAGAAATGCTGTAGGTCCCAAATGGTGGTGGCGGGCCATGTGGCGGCAGACAGCGGGCCCTGGGAGCAGCCAGTCCCAGGCAGAGAGCTGCTGGTCTCAGAGCGGTGGTGGCGCGGTGGTGGCGGGCCATGTGGCAGCAGGCAGTGGGCCCCAGACAGAGACGGCTGTTGGTCCCTGAGCAATGGCTGGTCTCAGGCTGGGAGACACATGGCGGGCGGGCGGGCAGGAGACAGAGACATGGATAGACACGACATGCAGGGTGAGGTTGAATGTTTATTCAGGGAGTTATGGAGGAGGAAGGGTGAAGGGGGGGGACAGAGAGAGAGGGAGAGAGAGAGAGAGAGAGAGAGAGAGAGAGAGAGAGAGAGAGAGAGAGAGAGAGAGAGAGAGAGAGAGAGAGAGAGAGACAGAGAGAGAGAGAGAGAGAGAGAGAGAGAGACAGAGAGAGAGACAGAGAGAGAGACAGAGAAAGGGGGAGCAGAGAAGTGGGGAGAGAGGCAGAAGCGAAGCTGCCTCTCCGAGAGGAAGAAGGAAGAGAGAGCGAGCTGAGGCCAGAAGCTGAAGATCAGCCTGCCTCAGCGGATGGGGGAGGGAGTGGGTGTGGTTTGTCTCTTAAAGGGACCAAAACCATAACAGTGCTAGCATCACAGTCTGTGGAGAGACCACCTGAGCGTGCCCCCGTAGTCACTGCGGTCACAGAACGTGTCAGACCTGGTAGATAAACCTCACAGGCCTATGCTTTTCCTATGAGAGGTTTTGTTGTTTGTGTTTGTTTCTTGCCATTTGTTTGAAACAAGGTCTCATGTGGCCCAGGCTATTCTTCAGCTTCCAATTGCCTTGCCTCTGGCTTTGATGCTGGAACACAGGTGTGCACCGCCAGCAAATGAAGCATTATTTTTGTGGCAAGTTTTAAAGGGCAGCAGTGACTGATGGGAAAGTGTTTGTGTCCCACTATTAATATACTACAATTTGGCAAAGGAGTCCAAAAAATTTACAGATATTTTCAACTGAAAAGCCAAAATATGAACACCATTACAGTAAGTACATCTGTGTTAGCTTTTAGCTAAATGAGTCATATACTCTGTTTCAGAGAATGCAATGGTTGTATTCTTTTTAGTGCTGGCTTAGTATATATTTATTACAAAATATAATGCATATGAAGCAAGCCACACAAAGTAAATGCATAGATTAATGTGCCTTTATGAGCAAAGCACCCTTGGCCAGCTGGAGACCTAGATCTGTGCAGCACTGGGAAGCACCTCTCTGTGCTGTCCCAGTCTTAACCACCACTCCGTTCCCCTCCGTCACCATTGCCGTGAACTTCACACTCTCTTGTTTGCTTACATGGTTTTACCACCTCTCTGGACGTCCCCAGAAAACAGCATAATATCCACTGAAAGCATTTCAGTGTGTGTCTTAGTCTACAGGTCCCCATCAGCCCCATTCTTCCCTTAAAATGTATCTGTTGCAGCTGCAGCATCTGGGGACTGGACCTGTTTGTATCTGCATGGCAACCTTTAACATGTTTTTGTGTCTTCTGCTGGTCTGCAGGTCAATACTCTGGTGAGACGCTCACGAGTAGTTGGCCTTTAACAGAGGCTCACCCTTCAGGTTCGTTTGCTCTGTTTCTGGTTTTTGGTGATAGCAACTATTGATGCTCAGTTTCAAGGTGCATCCATTCATTAATGTTATAAAATGGTAATTTTCAGCCGGGTGGTGGTGGCGCATGCCTTTAATCCCAGCACTCTGGAGGCGGAGGCAGGCGGATCTCTGTGAGTTCGAGACCAGTCTGGTCTACAAGAGCTAGTTCCAGGACAGGCTCCAAAGCTACAGAGAAACCCTGTCTCGAAAAACAAAAAACATAAAAACAGATAAAATGGTAATTTTCTTTTTAAATTATTTTCATGTATTATTTGGACTTTTATAAATGTCATGTCTCTCAGCTTTATATAGTAAGCTGAATTAAACTGTCTCTTTCTTACCATTTGTCAAAATAATAAACTAATCTGTAATGAAGGTGGTGATTTTAATTTTAAAATAGCATTATTAATACATATATTCAAATGTTCTCTTTGATATATTAATAAATTGTAACTGTATCTTTAGAAGCTTAGATTACCTCATTTTTGGCCACTAAAACTTCTTCAGATTGCTCTCTCTTGTCGTGATCCCAGCTGTCTGGTGTGTCAGTGGTTCATGTCCATCTTGTACATTGTCCTGGAACTCACCTTATATACCAGGCTGGCCTTGAACTCAGAGATCTGCCTGCCTTTGCCTCCTGAGTGCTGAGATCAAAGTTGTGCACCACCAGCTCTTGGTGATAGGTTTTTTTTCTTTTAAATGAAAAAATGATGATTTTGACTTTAAGTCAAGATATTAGGGACCTTGGCTTGTTGTAGCGATATGTATATTTGTATACATATTCATAGTATGTTTATATTGATACTTCTAGCTCAATACTAGAGAGTCCCTAATTTTAATTCTTCTACATATTACTACTATATTTTCTATATTCTGTACCAAAACTCTTAATTCCTACGGATGCGAGGAATGCATTGGATCCCATAATTTCTTTTTTCTTATGCCCCATATCACACACACATGCCTACCTTGTCTAATTTCTTGTTTACTGTGCCCCATAGCACACCATGCCCACCTTGTCAGGATGCTCATCCTAACATCCCCACTAGTGTTTTAATTATTGAGGACATTCAGTTTTTCTCTCTGTTTTGCTTATTTCTCTCCTATCATCTTAAAATAGTCTAAATCATGTAATATATTTGTTGCATATAATTCTCTTTTTAAAATACACATCTAGTTGTCCATGGGTCTTTGGCTTTGCCATCTAAAAGAATCTTCTACTGTGAGTGGAAATGTAAAGAAACTGAAGAATTAAGGCACCCCTGCTGCTGATCTGAAAACAGGGCTAGTAGTTTATGGTCAGGATAAAACTTCTAATTAGAGCCTGAATTTTGCACTAAGTATCTGTGTTTAGACTCATGTTTTTGATTTTGTTTGTTTGTTGTTTGCGTGTGTAGCTGTTGGGAACTGCTGGTTGAAAAGACTGCTTTCTTCATTGGTTTGCTTCTGCTCTTTGTCAGAAGTCCATATTCCTCTATTCTGTTCATTAACTATGCCTGTTTCATGAAGTAAGTCTTTGAAATATTGTGTTGACTATTATGACATTAATGCAAACAAATAAGGTTCTAACTTACACATGCTGAAGAGGATGGGTGCGAGAATGTTCATGCTTCCTTTAGTTATGTTTACCTATCTAAATATTCTTTATGATTGTATGGTATTTATATGTTTATCCTCTATACAAATGTCAGAATTAATTGGAAATGTTAAAGATAGGGAATACATCTATTAAAACCAAATGCTATTATTTGTTTTAAAAGTTCTTTTTTACTTTTATTTATCAGTGTGTGTGCGCGCACGTGTGCACTTGTGTGGCATAAACATGTTTATGTGTGGCCACAGTGTTTGTCAAGTTCAGAGAAAAAATTGGGGTCAAACTCAGGTCATTGGGCTTGTCTTACTGGTTCAAATGTTACTTTTCTTGTTTTTTTTTTTTCAGTTGATATATCTGATTGAGTATGTAGCACAATAGGGACCTCTCATTCACTTCTTATCGAAGAGGAAGTTAGACTGTGATAAAGAACAACATAGCAATAACTAAAACAATTAAAGGTGAATTTCTGACAGTAAGGAAAACCTGTATGTGTATACAAGGAGCCCACGTACAGAGAGAATTCATAGCAGTGTTGCTTTCAATAGTAAGAAGGAACTAGAAACATCTTATGTATCTGGTGATCTTTCAAGCTTAGCAATAAGGAGGCACAGGAGAAATAGTAATGGAATTCAACATGCTACATATGAGAACAAAATTTTGTTTAAATATGTAATAGATGAATTAAATGCTAAAACTAGCTGATGTTTTTCATCATGTTTGAGGTATTTTCACTGAATAATGTCAGTTGGTTGCCTCAGTATTATAGCCAATAGCCAGTATGAACAAGGGACATGTTCCTCCTTCAGTTTGTGTGCTGGCTGGGTTTGTCAACTTGCCACGAACATGGACATGTTTTGGAAGAGAGACTCTTAATTGAGAAAAGGCTTTCATAAGATTAGCCTGCAAGTCTGTAGGGCATTTTCTTAGTTAGTGACTGGTATGGGAGGGCCCAGCTTATTGTGTGGGCATGTGGCCCTAGGGTGTGTGAGAAAGCAGGCTGGCAAGCCAGGAAGCGGCACTCCTTATGGCCTCCGCATCAGGTCATGCCTCCGGGTATCCGCCCTGATTTTCCTGGATGATAGACTCATAAGCTTTGAGATGTAACCCTTTTCCTTCCTAAGCCACTTTGGTCTTGGTGTTTGTCACAGCAGTAGAAACTCTAACTAATGAACAGTCTGTATTATATTTTGTTATATAATAAGATGATGTAAGTATGCTTGCTTTCTATGAGAATAAAGTTTTCTGTGTTCTCTCTCCTGCAGAGAAAGCGGGGAGGGAGTGATCCAGGCTTAGTGGTGTTGTCTGTAATTCTAACTACTCTAGTGAGTGAGACAGGAGGACCACAAGTTCAATGCATGCTGAACAACTGAATGACACCCTGTCTAAAAATTGAAATAATGGGTTGTAACTATAACTCAGTGGTAGACTGCTTGCTAAGCAAATGGGATACCCTATATTTCCTCCCTGTAAAACACACACACACACACACACACACACACACACACACACACACGCACACACCAGCTTAAATCTCTACCAACAGGCAAATAAAAACATTTTGTGGTACATTCAGAGGGTGGAATACTATATAGAAGACTAAACTATATCTGTTATTTTTTTAAATTTCAGAAGAATAAATTGAGCAAAAATGAAATTATAGTATGAGATAGTTTAATAACATTTATGCAAACTTATAAAACAGAATAATTCTACATGTTCTATAGGGTTTCTCTAGATTGATTATAATAATATACGTAAGGATAAATACCACACTTATAATAATGTTGCCTCTGGGGTGGGATAGAAGGAAATGGGGCCTGGCAGGCTTCAACTTATATGTGATATCTTATTTTTAAAATTGAGGCAAAAAGATAGTATTTCCTAAAGCTGTTTTTCACATATTTTTTCTCTACTTTTATGTGTGTGTTGAATGTTTCATAAAAAGAAGTAAAAATAAAATGTACTTTTTATCTTCTGTTCCTAAAAATTCTGCAAAGTGATATAGAGAATGTAGATTTCAGAATAAATCCTAGTGATAAGCTAAGAACTCTGGCTGCTGCATAATCTTTTAAGTAACCTGTTTACCTACTGGTGAAGGCTTCAGTGCCAGGAAAGGCCTCTCTTTAAATAATTCTCCTGATTTGCATATTGGGTGACTTCTAAAAGATTCAGGAGAGGTTCCCTCTCTAGTTGAAACATGAAACTTGAAGGTTTGAGCCAGTCTCTCACTATGATTTCTTTTCTGCTTTTTGTTCTTTCTGGATTTGAGCATACCTTTCAGGAATGGTCATCAGTCATATTGACTGGTAGGGCTTTCTCTCCTTGTACTGTTCCTGCATGGATTCTATGTAGTTTTTGAGTCAGTGGCTTCAGAACCTTAGAAACTTGCCTCTGAAGAGTGACCTTCAACTGACCTTTCTGCCTTTACCTCAAAAGTCCATGGTTATAGGTGTGTGCCATCATTTCCTGACAAAATTAGTTTTTTTTTCTTTTAAAAGAATGAAAATGAAGGTTGACCATAATGAAACCTTGAGCGTTTAACCTGAAAGTTGCCGGATTTAAACTTGGCTAAAACAATTCTCTTTAGGAAGTTTTAGAACCTCATCTGATTGTTCTGCTGTTTCTTAGTCTGAAGTTTTGCATTTTTACATTTTTAGCATTTATGTATTTATTTTTTACTACACAGTTTTATTTTTACACTCACATGCATACGCACATGCATGCACACAAACACTGAGCCATGATCACCCATCTTTAGGAATGAAAGTACCCCCTCCTTGGCTGCCTCTGACGTCAGGTAGCCCTGGGTGGGCTGATAGTTTGGATCTGGGGTCTTCCTGTTCCTCCTTGTCTTCATGTTAAAGCAGGGACTCTGCATTGCCTTGGCTGACTTATCAAATTTTGAATCTTTTCTTTTTCATCCATCAATAATTTTGTCTCATTTAAACTTTATACAGTCATAATGTTTATTGACCATTGTCATATACCAAGTACAATGATAAATCTCATAATAAGATAAAACCCACTTGGTATTACCTCCTTCCAAAGCGCATCTTTTCTGTATTTAAACTTTTTCTCTATGTGTTACACTTGGCACTTAGCTAAGTATCAACGTAAATCCTAAGTAAGAAATACGGATTATATTTAGTGATCAGTGCCTTTCATGTTTTCTATTAGCTACAGACCTTGCCAAATGATTTGGGGTTTTCTTTTCAGGACTAGCAATAAACGTGTCTATTGAGGGTGCTTCTGTTCCTTGCATGTTTGTTGCTAATGTTAATTCTTACTACAATCCTACAACATATGTGAATAAATCCTTCCTTTTCATAAGAGAAAACTATAGAGTTCTAAGCAGTGAACTTGCCCAGGACCTCAGGGCTTCCTTTGCCAAAACAAGAGCTGGTGCCCAGCTGCTATATTTCCTCTACAGTGTTGATCGTGATGGTTAGACAGAATCAGGTTCAATTAGGATCAAATCCTAAAGCCAAGCATATAAAATACTTTAAAATACAGGTATTTTGGTTATCCACGCTAACAGATCATTCTGAGAGCTATAACCCAGCCCCACCTGTTCTTTCCATAGTCCTGTCTAGACTCCAGCACCATGGAAGAACTAGTGGGGAACGGACAGCATTCACTTATGTTTAGTTTGTGTGAATTTTGCTCAGAGGAGGCAGTTTTCTTTGGTTCATCTTAAAGCTAGTTGACTGTTCGCATTTCCTAAGTCCATTCTTATTGGAGCACAGCAGCTGATTAAGAATGAAGCATCTTTAAGGAGAATCCTCTAACGAGAGTCCTTTGCCCACACTTCTGCAGTAACACTGGGTGCAGTGGCCTTAGAACAGCTCAGCACGCACATCCTCCTCCACCCTCTGTTCACAGGGAAGGAAAACCGATGAACTTGTAAATTACCTGTGTTCACTAGGCGGGGAGTCTTTGGGCCCTAGGTCAGCAATATTCTATCTCTTTGACAGTCATTGTTCTTATCTCTAGAGTATAGATTCGCGGTGTCATTTTTGGAGCAGTGAAGTGATTAAGATGTGTATGAAGGGCAGCGTGGTCCAGGGTTGGAGAGCCAGCTCAGTTGTTAAATGCTGGTGCTGCTCTTGCAAAAGGCTGGAGTTCAGTTTCCAGCCCCTATGTGTTGAGTGGCTCACAGATCTGCCTGTGACTTCAGCTCCACACATGTACTAGCCCCCCACCCACCCAACAGACAAAATTTAGAGAGAAAATAAATCTTGAAAGAAAAGTAACACAATACTATACTTTTAAACCAAAATGTATTTTTATGTTGTTTTTGTTTTATCTTTAAATTTTTGTGTGTTTTTTTTTGTTTCATTTTTATTTTTTTGGAGTTTTTTTTCTATCTTGATCTGTGGAAGAATTCCATTACAGAATCTTTAATTTTATATATTTTTACATAATAGGATATATACATATAAAAATAAGATATACTTGACGGTCTCAGTCAATCACAAATAAAGCAAAAGCTATGTAAGAAATGGAAATGACATAGACTTAGGAGATAGAAAGGAAGCAGATGAGATAAATTGGAAAGTTACTTTGTATAGGATTTAGTTTTACCTTTTCTATTTAAAGTTTTTAAATTTAAGTTTTTTTATTTTACATACTAATCACAGTTCCCCCTCCCTCCCTACCTGAACATGGTATGTACTCACTCATAAGTGGAAATTAGACATAAAGACAAGGATAACCAGACTACAGTCCACAACCCCTGAGGAACTAGGTAACAAGGAGAACCCTAAAGAGGCATGAGTGGCTAAGATAGGTAAGATCTTTTGAGTAAAGTGGGAATGTGGGGTAGGTGGGGTGGGGTGGAGGAAGGCATGAGGGAACGGGACACAGAGGGAGAGCAAGGAAAAAGATATCTTGATAGAGAGAGCCTTTATGGGGTTAGCAAAATAACCTGGTGCTAGGGAAATTCCCAGGAATCCACAAAGATGACTCCAGCTGAGACCCTAAGCAAAAGTAGAGAGGGTGCTGAACTGGCCTTCCCCTGTAATTAGATTGGTGACTGTAATGGTCTGTCCTGTCTCTTAAAGAGACAAGTCACGCCCATTCCCTACCCCCCACTGAGGCAGGCAGAGGCAGGCAGCTCTTCCTTCCCTGCTGCAGCCTGAGTCTCTTCCTTCTCTCTCTCTGTCTCTCTTCTCTGTCTCTGTCTCTCTTTCTGCCTCTCTGCTCTTTTCTCCTTCTCCCTCTTCCCTTCCATAACCCACTAAATAAATATCCAACCTCACTCTGCATGGTGTACCTATCCGTCTACAGAGACCTGCAGCATGATCTCGTGGCGTGCCCACTGCCTGCCACCACATGGTCTGCTGCAGTCACTCAGGGACCTGCAGCATTTCTGCTGCTGCAGCTGCCAGGAATCCTGCAGCAGTTTTATTAATCCATTACAGTGATAACCCTAAGTGCCATCATAGAACCATCATTTAGTAGCTGATGGAAGCAGACACAGAGATCCACAGTAGTTTTGGTTTTGCAGTGCTGTGGATAAAACCCAAGTCCTCATTCATTCCAGACAAGTGCTTCACTATCAAACTATACTCAAGCCAGTGGCACTTTTAGTTAGGCTGTGTAAAACATCTTCTCTTAAATAATTATCAACAATAGTAGCAGGCCATGGACTGAGGCCTCTTAGAGGGGGTCTCACAAACACCTAGAGACAAAAAAGCCTGGAACCCTGAGCCAAGAGCCCTGAGTCTTCCTTGTAAATTGTATACTGTGCTGCCTGTTTGGTTGGAAGTGTCGCCCCAGCCCCCTGGCACTCCTATATCTAAAGAGTCTGCAATGTTTGGGTCCAGGTATCACTGCAGCCCCCTGGGAGTCTGGAATGTTTGGTAGAAAGTTCCATTCCAAGCCCCCTCCCCTGGGAGATGCCACAGTCACACTCCACCTCCAAGAAAGCCCGCCAAATGGTGACCCCTCCCTAGAGAGGATCAAGACAACTCCCACAGACTATTAAAACAAACCCCCCCCCCCCCCCGCACACCAGATAACAAACAGGAGGTCTTTCAGGTTCTCCTTTTCCCTCTCTGTGTTTTCCCAGAGGGCCACCATCCATTAAACCTGGGCCTTTTCTTACTCAGTTTGATTTGGTCTAATTTGAATTATTGTGTCAGCAGAGAGGCTTAGTAGGCCGTAAAAAGTTTACACTACCATCTGATGGGGGCTCTTCTATTCGGGCTGTCTTGGTGTGAGCTCAGATTTCCCTCAATATCTCATAACTCCAGTGTCTCCTGTTTCTTTCAGTATGCCCAAAAGGGTTCCATTGTACAATTTCAAGTTTTCTAGAGTTATTCTTTAACTGCCATTGCAGTGTTTTGCTTGCTTTAGTCTTTTTAAATGTATAGTTTTTTTTTTAAAAAAAAAGAATTATGGACTTGCTTCCCACCAGCACAGCTTTTGCCTGCTGCTTCATAGGTGTAGAACGGTGTGAAATACACAAGATGGCTGTTTTTTAAGCTGATGGTGAAATGAGGGCTTTGACTAAATGTCTGAAACAGAAGCCCGCACAGCATAAGATAAGCACTTCTGGCGGCAGCGGTAGATTGTGCTGGCGCGCAGGCTGCAGCGAGCAATGGATGCTGAGCCCCAGGCTGCTTCTTTTTGCTTAGTTCAGGACCCCAGCCCATAGACCAGCACCATTCCAGTTACTGTGAGTCTTCCCAATTAATATAGTCTGGATAGTCTCTCACAGGCAACTTAGATGCTCTTCTTGTGCTGAACTACCCTGACCAGAGCAATTCAAGGGAGAAAGTGTTGATTTTAGCTCACACTTCAAAGCAAAGTCCATCATGGTGGACAGTCAGGGCAGCAGGAGCCTGGGACATCTGCTCACACGTCATGTTCACGCCCGAGACAGTTCAGGTAGCCTCTCCTCTGCTGTTCAAGGACCTAGCTGGGAACATCCTGTGGACACCTGGGATCCCCTCTAGATAATTTAGCCTACCCTGAAGGGGATGGCAAAGTAGTGGAGTAGCCCTGTCTGTGGGGCCAGCAGTGAGAGCTGCTGTCCACACGTGGCAGGTAGGAAGTAGAAAAGACCAGGCAGCATCCTAAAAGGCCTACCCCTGTGACTTACTTCTGCCAGCCAGGTCCCACCCCAGAAAGTCTCCTGCCTGCAAAATAGCCTTACAAAGTGGAGACTGATTGCTCAAAACATGAGTCTCTGGGAGAGGACTTTTTTGGTTTTTCGAGACAGTTTCTCTGTGTAACAGCCCACAGTGTCCTGGAACTCATTCTGTAGACCAGGCTGACCTCAGACTCACAGAGATCCGCCTGCCTTCACCTCCTGCATGCTAGAACTAAAGGTGTACACCACCACCAACCAGTAGGAGAGGACGGTTTTTCTCCTGCTGTTTCCGGTGTCTAGAACATAGCTTACTAAAATACTTACTAACTGAATGAAAATGGAGCACAAAGGGCACAAGGCAAGGAAGGCGTTTGGTGTGACCTATTCCAGTATCGCGTGTTCTAGGCCAGGGATCAAATGGAGTTTGGTGTGACCTATTCCAGTATCTTGTGTTCTAGGCCAGGGATCAAATGGAGTTTGGTGTGACCTATTCCAGTATCTCGTGTTCTAGGCCAGGGATAAAATGTAAATCACTAGTCAGTTTGTTGCCCTTGAGAGATTTGAACAGAAAAATGAAATTAAAGCCATGCAGCTTAAAGATTGAATTGGTACTGAGGTGTTAGATTAATTCTTAAAACACCATGAAGAGCTGGAGAGAGAGCTCAGTTGCTAAGTGCCTGGCACACGGTTTGGAGGCCTAAGGTCAGGTCTCTACGCTCGCCCACATCAAAAGCTGGGTGTGGTGTGCACCTGTGGTCCCAGTGCTTGGAAGCAGAGACAGGAGGGTCCCTGGGTTTCATGGTGAATTGGAGAATTCCAGATTCAGTGAGAGACCCTATCTCCAGAAATAGAGAATATTGAGGAGGGTACCCAGCATCCTCCACAGTGTGTATGCCCACACGTGCACAGTTCAAGAGCAAAGACACAGAGCCAATGTCAGTACGCATTCCCCTTTCCAGCCCAGCATTCCTTGACACTGCCAAGTGTGCCTTTTGGAAACGGTGTGACTCAGAAGGAGCTGTTAAAATGGTTAGAAGAGCTGCACTAGTAATATCTCCATTACTTCAGTTTCACATATAAGAAAATTACTTTGGTGACATAGTGCTAACCCAGAGACAGATCACAGCCAAATACAATCCGAATCTTCACGTCCTTTGTGTGTGTGTGTGTGTGTGTGTGTGTGTGTGTGTGTGTTCTGTGCAGTCTGGAGAGTATAGGGAATCTAAGATAACAGGTTCAGTTTTCAATGAGTGACTATTAACTGTATACTGAACTAGAGTAAAGGGCTAAATAGTGAGACAGAGAGATCATCAGACCGTCAGTGCACAGAATATCCAGTGGAGAGCAGTGAGCTTTGTCTCCATGGCTGACCTGGCTGTGGTGGAGCTTGCAGCTTTCCCTCCCCACAGCAGGCCTTGTTACACCATGGAGTAAACAATAGTGGCCTCCCTTGGAGATGGCCACCTGGTAGCTGCTCTCGGGAACCCAGTGTCTTTACTCTTGGACAGTTGGCAGTCCTCCCCCATCCCTGTCAGAGCTGACTTGGGGAGGGTAGCCTCTCCTCAGACAAGGGACCTTGGAGGACGCCTTGAGACTAAAAGCAAGTGTGTAGCCCCGCTTCCTAAGGCTGCGTCTCAGCGAGTTCAGACAGCATGAGACAAGTTACTCACACAATGTACACTGCAGGTGTACAGTTGAAAAGTCTTAGAAAAATGTTATCTCATATTTCTACATCATGTGGTGGTTTACTTTTCGGGCAAAGTGTTTAACCCCATTCTTTACTTTCCCCCATTTTCACATGAATAAGCAAATAGCCTGTTTTCTTTTTTCCTGCTTTGGTGTTTCTGTGCGCAGGTCAAATAAATTTTTCTTTTCTACACTAAAGATGCTTTTAAATTGTTTTTTCACAAGTTTTAACATATATCATTTATTAATTTTTATCTTATCTCATCTAAAGCTAGCATGTTACATTATTTCTTTCTATTGAGAACTTGTTTAAATAGCAATGTGTCATATTTTTGTTTTTATGATGGCAAAATCATTTTGTAAGACTTGATTTAGCATGAAAGCTTTTTTCCTTCGTCTACACAGGCAATCATTTATTGATAATTTCAAAAATGTTAAGGGTGGTGTGTGGAAAGGAGATTATTACCTAATCTTTTAAAGTCCCCCCAAAATTTTCTAACTTCTAAATATATTCTGCTAGTCTGATTGTTTTAATAAAATTCCACTTTGCTAGTTTTTATATGAAACATATGTGACTTTAAGTGATTTTCAAATCTATTTAAGACTGGTAAATTTTAGTTTCTGATGCTGAAGCTCTGCGGAAATATTTATATGCCCTGTGTACCCGTTTACTGCTGTTGCTGGTGTCTAAGATGCAGTTGTTGGTCTTTAGTGGGTTCTGGATTAAAAAGCCACCCTGTGCATGACAGCTGAAGCAAGACCAAGGTCTTTCTTAATGTGCTTAACACATTTCTTACAGGTTCTGAGTTCTGTTCGCACGGAATGGAATCCTCTGGATGTTAGCTTTGGCGCCAAACAACCTCATCAGGTGTTGACGGTGGAGTGCTCTATTGGTGTAGACAAGGAGCCCATGGCTGACAGCTGTATCTATGAATGTGTCCGGAACAAACTCCACTGCGTGTCAGTTACCAGAATACCATTAAGATCGAAGGCCATCAGTTGTTGCAGGAATCCTACTGAAGACAAACTGGTTGTGGGCTGTGAAGACTCTTCATTAATCCTCTATGAAGCTCACCGTGGAGCAACCCTTTTGGCCCAGGCTGAACTCTTGCCTTCATTAGTAAGCTGCCACCCAAGTGGTGCCATCCTGCTAGTTGGCAGCAGCCAAGGGGAGCTGCAAATTTTTGACATTGCTCTAGCCCCCATTAATATCCAGCTCTTGGCTGAAGATCGCCTACCCAGGGAGACTCTGCAGTTCAACAAATTCTTTGATGTTTCAAGCAGTCTTGTTCAAATGCAGTGGATAGCTTCTCCTCTTGTTTCCCAGAAGCCTGAAAGAGGAGAAATCTGTGATCTCCTTTTCCTCAGGTTCAACAGAGGACCTGTGGGAGTGCTGTTGTTTAAGCTAGGTAAGTCAACTAGACTGTAAGTTCCTTGTTCATGTTGGCGACATAGGCAAGGCATCAAGCTAGGGTCCAGATGGAAGGTTTTCTGTTTGCCATCCCATAGTAGCTCTACTTTTCAGTGATTACTTAGAGATTCCTTGAAAATGCTTGTGGGTGCTTTTCTAACTAGTGAAGGAATAGTGAATAAAATGAAGACTTTGGAAATTGTGTTAATTGCCTACATTGATGGTTTAAAAGTTTGAATCTTCAGAGCTGGAGGGATAACTTAAGGGTTAAGAGTGTCTACTGTTATTTCAGAGGACCTGGGTTAGTTCCCAGTACCTATGTGGTAGCTCACAACTACCTGTACTCCAATTTCAGGGGACCTGATGCCATCTTCTGGCCTTCCCAAGCACTGCATACACATGGTACCCCCTAAACTCAAGTAAGCGCATGTGCTTACACACAAATATATATAATAAATATTTTTTAAAATCTGAACTTTCACTTCTAATTTTTCTGAAATAATTGTCTAAAATATTCCCTAAGAAATAGGTAGATCAGAATTTAAAAATTAATTGAATTCATCATGAAAAACTGTGTTATAGAATATAACACTTTTCTACAAAAATTCTTTTAGATTTTCTGTGTCTGTTGCTGCCCATATTGAAATTGTGTAGAGCAAATGTTTAGAAAGAAACTAAATCAGATACTTAATTAAAATCTGTTAAAAAATATTTGTGTAACTTTGTGGTTTTGTTTTTGTTTGTTTTTTTCATTTTAGATGAAATATCTAAAGAGCTTTCTTAGTGTCTATTATATATTATAATAAAGTGATATGGCCTTTAAGGTTTTAATATATATAGCTTTTTAAAATAATTTAGCTTTGTAACGTTCCACTGGGGAACCTTAAAGTGAAATACCATTCTGAGTTTTCTATTGCCAGGTATGTATTGAAAGAACAAGAACTGCTTAACATGGTTTTGTATAATATTCTCTGAGGGACTTAGGTTTATAAAAACATTTTTTAAATTAACATACATTGTGTACTTGGGAAAAATAGGAAATTTGAAAACCTTAGATGATTTGCTGTGGGTGCAGAGTTATATTTTAGAGACATCACGGTGTTTGTCAAGCTGCAGTTGCTTTCTCTGTTTTCACACTGCTCTGTTTGCCTCCAAATTGAACGTAAGATGTGTCTGGAGAAAATGGCCTGGTTAACCTGAGGCATAGAGTGTGTATAAGGATGCCCGTGTTCCTTCTAATAGTGGAAATGCTGTTGATGGCTCATAATGGTAAAATTGTTAAAAAAATGTTTGGAATCTCTGTTATTATAAAATAATCCAGTTAGACTTTGCCCAGCTACTTTTTAGCAGTTGTATGTCTCCATATACAGCACTAATTAAAGTGGATGTTTGATGTTTTCCATGGCTGTTAAAACATACACAGCCTCTCTCTCTCCTACCTTTTCTTTCCCTTCTCTGCCCCCCTCCCTTTAAATTGCTCAGCTGCTGTCAAAGAGACTGCTGTCTGTCCATTTATACCTAGCATCCTCTCTCTCTCTTCCTTGTGGGCATCCTCACAACAGCTTTGTAAAAAGCACAGTTTTGTCTTCCTGTCTCTAGCGCATTTGCCTTCTTCCTAAAGTAAACAGGCTCTCGGTGTAGGGATTTAGAGGGCTTCCTGCTAATTGCCAGCCTGTAAACTTAATTGGACTGTCTCCCCGGGCACTGTTCCTAAATCAATTAGGCAATGAGTTGGCTGTCACCTCTTTCCCAAGAAGGTCTCTTGGAATAGAATTATCCAATAGAAGTCAAGCTTTCAGATAGAAAGGTGATAACTTCTGCAACTGACATTTATCTTTTAAATTGTATTTTCATTTAAGTCTCCAGGACAGGGAAACTGCAGTCTTCCAGTTTAGCTCTTTGAAAGAGCTAAATGTGGAGTATCTAAGGATTTTTTTTGAAGCTTTGTGTCCCATTTTTAATTTATTATGAAATTAATATTTATATCAAATTTTCTTTCATGGGAGGAGTAGATTACTTGAAATAGTAGATTCCAACCAGCATTTTTTTTTTAAAAAAAAGAGAACCTAGTTTTAAAGAACAGATTTTTCTTATGATCTGCTACTAAATACATCCAAAAATTAATATACTTCTTGAATTAACACAGAGCTGATTCTGGGCATCCGTGTGGCATTTTCATGTATAATTCAAGTTACTGCATATGTAAACAGGTAGTTGCATGCACAGCGCTCCCGAGAGAGCTTTATGAGACTTCTTCTCAGACGCTTCTTATGCAAGCCTTTGGAAAATTTGACATGAAAGGTGTAGCTCACGATTTAAAATTGTAAAGACAAACCATAGATCATGGTTTAAAATAGAACGCTGTCACATGTAAACATGTCAGTGGCGGATGCCAACATGCTAACATTTTTGGAGTTTCACTGTAGAACAGGTCAGTTAGCATACTGCTGTAGGAAAATTCTTAAGGATAGATGTTCCATTCTTTTTTATAATTTATTTTTAAAGAAAACAAACTATCTTCTTTCATTTTACATACCAATCTCAGTTCCCACTCCCTCCCCTCCTCCCATTCTCTCTACCTACCCCCCACCCCACCCCTGTCCACTCTTCAGAGAGGAACATTGCTTAGGGGACAGTCCAAGGCCCTCCCTACTATATCTAGACTGAGCAAGGTATCCATTCAAAGAGAATAGGTTCCCAAAAAGCCAGTACATGCAGTAGGGATAAATCCTGGTGCCACTGCCAGTGGTACTGCAGTCCACCCCGGCCATGCAACTGTCACTTATATTCAGAGGGACTAGTTTGGTTCTATGCTGGTTCCTTCCCTGTCTGGCTGGAGTTGGTGAGCTCCCATTAGCTCAGGTAGACTGTTTCAGTGGGTGAACCATCATGGTCTTGACCTCTTTGCTCATATTCTCACTCCTCCCACTCTTCAACTAGACTTTGGGAACTCAGCCCAGTGCTCTGCTGTGGGTCTCTGCCTCTGTTTCCATCAGTTGCTGGATGAAGGTTCTATGGTGATGTTTAAGATATTCACCAATCTGACTACAGGGCAAGACAAGATTGGGCCCCCTCTCCACCATTGCTTGGGTCTTAGCTGGTGTCATCTTTGTGGATTCCTGGGAATTTCTCTAGAGCCAGATTTCTTGCTAATCCCATATTGGCTCCCTCTATCAAGATATCTCTTTCCTTGCTCTCATCTCTGTCCTTCCTCCATCTCGTCTATCTCGTTCCCTCAAGTTTTCCTCCCCTCTTCCCTTCTCCCCTTCTCTTCCTCTTCTGCCCTCCCTTCTTCTCCCACCCCAACGTTCCATTCTTACTCCTCTTAATGGTTACACAAGAATGCTGGGAATGTAAAGGAAATCTTCAATGTTACAAGAAGGCTTCCTGATGAGGGTTTTCTTGAAAAGCAGAAGTGCCATGCTCCCAATATTGTGTTCTGAAAAGAGTAAGTACACCACAGATGATAATGGGCTAAGAAAGAAATCAGAGAAACATCACCCTTCACAATAGCCAAATATCAAAAAAATATCTCAGAGTGACTCTAATCAAACAAGTGGAAGACTTGTATGACAAGAACTTTAAATCTCTGAAGAAAGAAATTGAAGAAGACACCAGAAAGTGGAAAGATCTCCCATGCTCTTGGGTAGGTAGAATTACCAGAGTTGAAATGACAATCTTACCTAAAGCAATCTACAGATTCAATGAAATGCTCATCAAAACCCCAGCAAAATTCTTTACAGACCTCGAAAGAACGGTACTCAATTTCATATGGAAAAGCAAAAAACCCAGGATAGCCAAAACAATCCTGTACAATAAAAGAACTTCTGGAGGCATCACAATCCCTGACTTCAAACTCTACTACAGAGCTACAGTACTGAAAACAGCCTGGTATTGGCATAAAAACAGACAAGAGGATGAATGGAACCAAATTGAAGACCCAGATATTAATCCACATACTTTCAAACACCTGATTTTTGACAAAGAAGCAAAAAATATCAAATGGGAAAAAAGCATATTTAACAAATGCTGCTGTCATAACTGGATATCAACATGTAGAAGAATGAAAATAGATCCGTATCTATCACCATGCACAAAACTCAAGTCCAAATGGATCAAAGACCTCAGCAAAAAGCCAGCCACACTGACCCTCATAGAAGAGAAAGTGGGAAGTACACTTGAACGCATTGGCACAGGAGACCACTTCCAAAATATAACCCCAGCAGCACAGACACTGAGAGACACAATTAATAAATGGGGCCTCCTGAAACGGAAAAGCTTCTGTAAAGCAAAGGACATGGTCAACAAGACAAACGACAGCCTACAGAATGGGAAAAGATCTTCACCAGCCCCAAATCAGACAGAGGTTTGATCTCCAAAATATACAAAGAACTCAAGAAGCTGGTCATCAAAAAAAAAAAAAAAAACTGAGTACAGACCTAAACAGAGAACTCTCAACAGAAGAATCTAAAATGGCTGAAAGACACTTAAGGAAAAGCTCAACATCCTTAGTCCTCAGAGAAATGCAAATCAAAACAATTCTGAGATTCCATCTGACACCTGTAAAAAAAGGCTGAGATTAAAAAAAAACACTGATGACAACTTATGCTGGAGCGGATGTGGGGTAAATGGAACACTCCTTCATTGCTGGTGGAAGTGCAAGCTGGTACAGCCCCTTTGGATGTCAATTTTCTTAGAAAATTGTGAAGCAACCTTTCTCAAGGCTCAGTAATACCACTTTTGAGTATATCTCCAAAGGATGCTCAATCATGTCACAAGGACATGTGCTCAACTATGTTCATAGCAGCATTGTTTATTATAGCCAGAACCTGGAAACAACCTAACTGCCCCTCGATCAAAGAATGGATAAGGAAAATGTGGTACATTTACACAATGGAGTCCTAGACAGCAGAAAAAAAAATGACATCTTGAATTTTGCAGGAAAATGGATGGAGCTAGAAAACATCATTTTGAGTGAGGTAATCCAGACCCAGAAAGACAATTATCACATGTACTCACTCATAAGTGGTTTTTAAACATAAAACAAAGAAAATCAGCTGACAAATACAATTCCAGAGAACCTAGACAACAGTGAGGACCTTAAGAGAGACATACATAGATCTAATCTACATGGGAAGTAGAAAAAGATAAGATCTCCTGAGTAAATTGGGAGCAAGGGGACCTTGTGAGAGGGTTGAGGGGCAGGGTAGAGGCAGGGAGGGGAGCAGAGAAAAATGTTGAGCTCAATAAAAATCAATAACAAAAAACAAAAAACTGGGTTAGTTTTGAGAGGGGCCCTGGTTGTTGTCCTGAGATGTAGAGCTTGTCCAGTCTCACCACAGTCTGTCCAGCCCTTTCTGCTTTTTTTTTTTTTTTTTTTTTTTTTTTTTTGTTTTTTTTTTTCGAGACAGGGTTTCTCTGTGGTTTTGGTTGGAGCCTGTCCCGGAAACTAGCTCTGCAGACCAGGCTGGTCTCGAACTCACAGAGATCCACCTGCCTCTGCCTCCCGAGTGCTGGGATTAAAGGCGTGCGCCACCATCGCCGGGCACCCTTTCTGCTTTTTAAATGCGCTAACACCATCAGCTCTTCTCTTTAGCACAGGCTCTCTTCTGGTAGTTAGCACTTCAAGGAGTTTACCTGCCCTCCCTCACCCCCATTCCACTAATTATGAGTGTGCCATGAAGGGCAGACTGCTAGTGCTAGCCCTAGGCTGGTCTGCCACCACTGTCACTGTGACCCTTTACTTTGCTGTCCTTCCTACCTGCCGTGGAACTTAGTGCATAAACAGGCCCAGGCCACCTCATCAGAAATGAGTCTTCCTTGTCAGTGTTTTCTTTTTGCTTCTGAACAAGTGTTCCCCTTTCTTCCATGGCCAAAGTCACGGATGTGACAGTGAACACCATGTTCCCTGACATGTGTGCTTCTCAGTGCCCCCTTAGCGCCGTGACCGTGATAAAATTCTTAAGGGGGATCATTGTAACAGATCAGATTTGGTCAAAGATTATCCAGCTTGTAATACTCAGTAGTGTAGCTTCCTCTCCAAGGCATATGCTCTCTGACTCGTTTTCGGTGGTGGTGGTGGTAATGATGGTTTATGTTTATCTACATGAATGGCCCTATAGTGTCCATATAGAGCCTGTAAATTTGAGAATAACCTAATTGAAGCTAATATCTTTTGGCTCATTGGGTTTTGAAAATCCTAGGCCCTGTCTGTATGTTTATGTCTGTCTCTCTAAAAATCAAGAAGTATATGTGTGATTTTTGAGAACCTTTGTAAATATTTTCTTTAAATGTCATTTTTTATAATTTAATAGCTGAATAACACTGAGTTATTTTGGTATTATAACTTAATATATGATGATAGCTAATTGCTGTAAAAGATGTCAAATATCAAATAGTATGTGTTTTATAAATATACATATATTCTAAATATAGAATACTGAAAGACTAGAGGAGGAAATACATGAAAGTAGGAAGACAGGTGGAAAGGAACACGTTAGAAAAGTAGGAGAGGCTGAGAGAGGCAGTGGAGAAGAGGTAGAAATGGCTTGTTTTCTCTCCTGCATAGGACATGAAAGCAGAGGGGGCCATTTAGGAGGAAGGGGATCAGCAAGGCTGCAGGTAAGGAAGGGCAATGGAGTTTCAAAGACAATCAAAGTCCAGTGACACATATTTAAGGGCATGTAATAATGGAATCCATCAATTCTGAAAAGGAGAGAAAAGAAATGGAGGAATAATGTTGGGTGTCTGCACAGCTTTGTTGGCTCTTGATCTCCTCGTTCATTTACAATGAACTTCTATTCCAAACAGCATCTGCTTCCTTCACTTTAGAGAGGAAATGGTTTTATTATCAAGTTTGTTGAAGTATAATCTGCATAAATAAAATATGTCCACTTAAAACACTTGTCAGTGAGTTTAATATATGCATTCCCAAGGCTGCTACCACATACAAATATTTCCATCACACCGAAACGTTCTCCCAAAGTCCCTTGTAGTTGACCCACCGTCCTCAATGCAGATAAACACTGCTTTGATTTCTCTTGTTGTCGATTAGATTGGCTTTTTATAGAATCCCATAGAAATGTGACCATAGAGTAAATACTCTTGGGTCTAGATGTTTTCACAGTCAGCATTAACCGGAAGAATCTTCCATATTGCTGTCAGATGTAAGTCAGTTTCCCTTCAAGGTGCCTCATAGTCATCCCTTCTATAGCTACGCCATGATACTTTGTTATTCTTTCAACTCTTGGTGGACATTTGGTTTATTTCAGGTTTAGCTAAAGCACCAAAAATGCTCCATACTTTTATGACCACCTCTTTATATGGACACATATTTCCACTGATGTTGGGAAAAGCCTCGAAATGGACATTTTCAGGGCCTTGTGCTACTTTAAAAGAAAGCTGGTGTTCTAAAGTGGTTGTGCAGTTTAGCGTGTCTAAGAGCAGCGAGAGCAACGGTGGCTCCACGTCCTCACTTGACATCAGTGGTCTTTTCAGCTTCAGCCGCTGGAGCACATGGCTAGGATTGTCCGTTCCGTTCCCCTGATGACTTTTGCAGTGCGCGTCTTCGGGTTAGTGCCGTATGTTTTCTTTATTGTTATTTTTCTTTTTATTCAAATTTTTATTTTTCAAAATTTAACAACCACTTCTCGTGGACTTTGAAGATTTGTTTTATATTAATCTTGTGGGGGGCGTATGTGGACATGCGAGTGCGGTACAGGGTCCAGACGAGGGCGTTGGAAACCCTGGAGCGGGACGTGAAGGGAGTTGTGAACTGTGCGGTACAGGGACTGGAACAGTCAGTGTGTGCTCTTCATTGCTGAGCCGTCTCTCCAGTTCCTCAGGGTTTAATCTCAAGTGATAAATCTCACTTACTGACATATTTTTGTCAATATTTGGAGATTTCCTAGGTATCTCTCTGTTTTTATATCTAATTCCTTTGATGTTAGACGATCTAATCTAGTCGTCTGATTTCCAACCTTTGAAATGTACTGTAGGATGTTTTATTACTCTGAACATGCTTTAGCTTGGTTCACGTTCTATGTGTCCTCAACAAGAATGTATGTTCCACTGTTATTGGGTAAAGTGTTTTATAGCTGTAGGGTTGAGGATGGAGCTCATTTGGAACAGGCATGGTTGTGTATACCTGTAATCCCAGCATAGGAGAGGTAGAAACCAGAAGATCAGAAGTTCAAGACCATCCTCTATAAAGTATCCGAAGCCACCTGGGCTACATATGAGCAGTCATGATAATAAATAAATAAATAAATAAATAAATAAATAAATAAATCTATTTGGTGATTTTTTTTCAGTGATAGTGTTTTTCAAGTATTTTCCAGAATTTCTGTTTCTGTATCCTCTGATTCACGAAGGATGCACTGAAATCCGTTATCTACTTGGGTCCTCCCACCCTGTTCAATTCTGTCCGTTCTTGTTCCTTTATTCAGAACTCTTTTATTAGAAGTATTTAAGACTTTTCTATTTCTTCATGAATTTTAAATCCTCTATCATGAGAGTTTGAATTCTAGGTTATTTTTATTTTTATCTTAAGCCCTTTAACTACGTCTTCCTGTTGTTTTCTAGTTTGCATAATTTCAGATGCAAAGCCTATTGTCACTCACTTCTTGTTTCTCTGTGTCCTGTGTCTCCTCCACCACCATGAAAAACAATTGTCCTTCCTTTTGAACTGTTCCACTGTGATCATCTGTGGATTTGCTCAGAGCAGCCTCCTTCCTCCTCTTGTTCCCAGTAGCACTGCTGCTTCTGCCTGAGGTTGGGAAAGAGGCTGCTTCAGTCCCTGCGAAGCTGCTGCACAGCCGCATCTCCTGCCAGAGCTGCCTGATTTACGACTGGGACTTGCAGTGCTGGACACGGGCGCATGAGTCTCTGGGTGGTTACAGCGTTGACTCTCCCAACTCACAAGGAATAGTAAAGTTTTACTGCTTAGTACACTTAGGGCAATTCCCCAGATTCCCTGTCAAGCTGGGTCTTGTTAGACGCAGCACAAGTAGGTTTGTTCTTTGCTTTTTATATGTCATGGTATTGGCATGAAGAAGTTCATCGTCTTTCTCATGAACTAATGTATTTTGAAAATCAGGAAACCTATAAATAGTCTAGTTAAATTCTGATGACAGTAATAAAAGAATTACAGTAATATTTTATAATATTTTATAGCTTATAAAATAATTTCACAGGCATTTTCTCATTTAGTTTTATGATTATTTGTACCAAGTTTTTATAGACTTATCTAAATCAGTAAAACACTCGCTGAAGAAAAATTACAGTTAACATTTAAATTTTTTCCTTTGGTGAATGTGGAAATTGACATATTTGTGTGTACGATTACACGTGTGTATGCATGCGGAGGCCAGAGGTCAGTTCTGGAGTCTTTCTCAGTTGCTCTCCATCTTTCTGGTCTCTCTCAGCTTGGAGCTCTCCTGCTCAGCTAGCCTGGGTCACGGGCGTGCGCCGCTGTGCCTGGTTTTTCACGTTGGCTTTGGAGGCTGGACCTTGGGTCCTGTGCTTCCTCACCAAGCAGTTCATCAGCTGGGCCATCTTTCCAGCCCTACTTTTAAAAGATGAAAACCCAAACCAAACCAACAAAACCAAAACACAGTGGAATAGTGCTTAAGAGGCACAGTGTTGCTATTTAACAAGCAAACATAGCTGCTGGCCTCTTCTGTCTCAGCCTGAACTCCTCCTAGTGCCCCTGCTCTGTTGGGATGGGAAGTGGATCTGTTTTATTTTGAAGGGGCAAACCACTGAGCCTCTGTGTGTTTTTCCTTTCCGTAAAGAGTGTGTTTGGTTTTATTGCTTTACTTGTGTTTTGTGACAGGCATCCTCACTCGAGGACAGCTGGGTCTGGTCGACCTCATCCTCCAGTACCTCCACTGCGATGAGGTGAATGAGGCCATCAACATCCTGAGCAGCATGAGCTGGGACAGCCTGGGCCAGCAGTGCTTCATCAGCATGAGCGCCATCGTGAACCACCTTCTTAGACAAAGGCTCACTCCAGAGAGAGAAGGTCAGACCCATTACATCACATCAGTGGTTTCAAGTGTACATGAAACCCATTTTGAGTCAGTATTAGGATGTTTGTTAGTTATGCTATTGGAAACTGAAGGAGGAAAATATTAATGGTATGTTAAAGCTGGAAGGATATCAAAAAATTATTTCCAGATGGTAGTTCCTGTGTGGCGTTTGTCAATACAGAGGACACCTTTTCTGCCCGTGTTTGTGCTGGAATTCACAGGGTTGTTGTCACACAGTTCAGTCAAACTCATGTGTACAATGTGTTCAGATTTCAGAATTCAATCAGAAATTTCATTTAATCTGTTTGCATAGAAAGGACACCAAACCAATATTATTCTTCTCTCATATTAAACACCAATGTTTTTCTCACACGTAAGACCTCTGTCAGACAGTAGTTGCCCACACTCCCTGTGTGTGCATCAGGGTTGTCTGTAGCCCAGGCTGTGTCAGGGTTCTCTGTAGCCCAGGCTGTGTCAGGGTTGTCTGTAGCTCTGGCTGTGTCAGGGTTGTCTGTAGCTCTGGCTGTGTCAGGGTTGTCTGTAGCTCTGGCTGTGTCAGGGTTCTCTGTAGCTCTGGCTGTGTCAGGGTCGTCTGTAGCTCTGGCTGTGTCAGGGTTCTCTGTAGCCCATTCCTACTTGTCTTCATCCTTTGGATCTTTGCCTCTGATTTCCATCTCCCTTCTGCTGCTTGGCTTTCCTCATCTTTTTAGGAATTTGCCCATAGAAATCCAAGATGTTTATTGTTGAGGTAGAGAGCACTGAGAAAACAAATGACACACGAGATATAAAAACAGATTTTTATATCGCTCAATATGAGTTGTTATTCCTTTCCATGATATAAAATGTATCAAATGTATTTCATATCTTTGGCTACTAATATTAACATTGGGAAATTATGACTGGACAGTATCACTTAACAGTACAGGATAAGAAAATTAGGGTAGGTCTGTTCCTCGAGAACATTTTCTTTCTTAGTATTTTTAGTGTGTTTTAATAGACTTTTTTCATTTTTATTACATTTCCAAAATAAACAATAAGTGATGCAGATTCCCCTCTGTATTCTGTGAATATCATTGGTTAATAAAGGAACTGCTTTGGGCCGATAGCAGAACGATAGAGGAACAGAGCTAGGTGGGAAAACTAAATGGAATTCTGGGAGAAAGGTGGAGGAGTTAGAGAAGCCATATTGCCATGCCAGAGACAGACATCAGTAAGCCACAGCCACAGTGGCAATACACAGATTAATAGAAATGGATTAAATTAGTATGTAAGAGTTAGCCAATAAGAAGCTAGAGCTAATGGGCCAAACAGTGGTTTAATTAATAGAGTTTCTATGTGATTATTTTGGTTCTGGGCGGCCGGGATGAACAAGCAGCTCCTTTTAACACATTAGGTTTTTTGATAAGATTCTGTAGTTGGTCAGTAAACTCATGAATCTCTAGGAAGTTTATATTATTAACCTTGACCTAACTCACAGAGTTCCCGTCTAATAGGTGTGTTTAAGAGTCAACTGAACTTTTTGGAAGTAGTTCAAATTCATATATGAAAACATCAGTGTTTGTACATGAAGAAAATGCCTGCCACAATGCATGGCCCACTCTTGGTACTCAAGAAATATAGGCTAAAAATAAAAGGTATAATCTCAATATTTTAGGGGGTGAAGTGTTAGTATAATTTTGCCTATAAAGTTCTCTCAAGTAATTATTTTTTTAATATTGATATACTTCTCAAGATTGAGTATGTACCTAAAAGTAACAACAAAAGCAAGAGCAGAGACTCCCACGTCTATAGTGATATACTTGCTCTGTGTAGTAAGTCCCAAGTTTACAGTGAAAGCAGAAATATTGAGAGATAAAATACTGAGTTTCATTCAAGACACTGAGAAGTTGCCAACGCCTTAGTGAATTTATGTTATTAAATTGCTAGGTTGTAAGAAAGATTATGAAGAAATACTCAAATGGGCATTATCAGATTCCTATCCTAATAAGGGATTCTTTTCACAGACTCCTATTGGAGAGATAGAGAAATGAAAAGCTCTTATGATATTGGGCTATTAAAACAAAATCTATACATATCCTGGTTATCTGAATATTGCTAAGTAGATATGTGCATTTCTTCTCAGGTAACTACAAAACACATTTCTAAAACATTCAGAATTCCCTGTTGAGATTCATTTTATCTGAACCTAACAAATTTGGCATGGTAATTCATTGTCCTTTTATTAGTGAAACCTAGTGCGCTGTTATTTCTAGCCGCGTTGTGTCTGTCTTTGAGATCTTCATTTCTGCCTTAAACATCAAGCTGGGCGCCCTAATGAATTCGTAGCTGTGCTGGGAGTTACCCGTGTTCCATGTAGGCTTGAGCATTTCAGATGTACGGAACATGCTGTCAGGGAAACAAGCAATGGCAAGAGAACCTGGCTTGTTTTCACAGTGACAGTGCTATATTCAATTTTAATCTAAATTGACTGCTGCTTTGAAAGAAAATACCTCCAAAATGCATCGTACTTTACTGTGTAGATTTGAGATTGAAAAAATAAAGGCATTGCTAAAGCTTAGTCAAGCCATAGCAATTACTGGAATGGGGTATTTACTACTTGGAAATCTAAATAGGCCCACAACTAAAAGAGTTTTGCTAAATAATGAGTTGTTTATTCCCTCCAGTGTTGGAAGCATAAATATCAGAGGAGCCTAACTGTGAACTGTAGTGTACTCATACATACTCATGTTCTCTCCATACGGTAATTACTTCCAGGTATTTCTGGGCACAAGCACAGTCCCACTGGCATATCTTGGTGAAACTGTGAAGTAGACGGGCTGCTCCTTATCCCCTAATCTCTTATCTCCGAGCCTCCCTCATTTATGAAAAACATCTTTCCAATCTTCTCCTATTCCAGGGTGTTCGCTTTCATGAAAGTACAACCTTGTTTATGACAGGATTTAGGAACGAGATACTGATTTTCATTGTTCTCCTAAAATTGCATCACATACATATCTTACTCCAATATGCAAGTTTGTATCTGTCTTATTTAATTTAAGAAATTATATATAGAACTATACACACACACACACACCTATATATAGTGAGTGTGTGTGTGTGCGTGCCCATAGCCATGGTGTATGGGTGGAGGTCAGAGAATTTTAGACTCACTTCTCTCCTCTACCACATGGGTTCTGGAGATTGAACTCGGGTCATCAGACTTGGCAGCAAATGCCTTTACCTGCTGAGCTGGCTTACTGGCCCCTTATTGGTAGTTTTTTAGGAAAACGTTTCTACTGTGCTACTTTCGTTTTCCTGTTGAAAAAGTGAGTTCTCTTCTCTCCACTAAAGAGAAGACATGCTGCTGAGCGCACTGCCCATGGCTCTACTGAGAGCCTAGCTGAGACGGTGTTACTTTGAGGAGTCACTGCTTTAATTACCCGTTTGTGGTGAGAGGTTGTTTCATTATGGGTGTCTTCCGTTTCGACAGCGTTTTGTTGCTCAGAGTCATTGTCAGCTTTGTCTCATGTGACAGCTTATGCGCAGGTTTGTTTTTGTAGCAGCTGTCATATTTTAATTTCATCTTTCCTGCACATTTCATCCAAGTCTGCAGAACCTGACTGGCTGCGAACACGAATGCTCTGTTGTAATTGAAGGAGTTTCTCTTGTTCAGTGCTGCTATGTTTGTATCCCACAGCGCAGCTTGAGGCAAGCCTGGGAACCTTCTACGCGCCGACGAGACCGCTTCTGGACACAACTGTTCTGGAGTACAGAGACCCCATCAGCAAGTATGCCAGGAGATTCTTCCACCACCTGCTCAGGTGAACAGTGCCCTTGGCTGCCTGGGCTCAGACCGCATATTTAAAGACGTACCTTTCACAAGCTTCCTCCATATTAAAGACGTACCTTTCACAAGCTTCCTCCATAATGTGGCCATTTTCTGACAGCTTTTCTCTTTAAAAGAAAAGTAGGTCTTATTTGTCTTTATTTAATTTGTTATTATTTTCCCTTTTAGGAAATCCTGGTATTACCTAGGATCTTGACATCATCAGTAATACATCCTACTCTTTGATATGATAGTAAAAACTATGTAGAAAGTCGAGATGACAGCATTAACTGAGTTTCATTCCTCGCCTAAATGAATACAGTGGTTTAAACTGAAGGTGGAACTCTACCTGTGCTGTGGGGCTGTGAGGCAGTTGTGGGCTTGCTTTCCTTTCAGAGTCCCTACAGAAAGACTTGTCCATTGTCCTTGCACACGATGTGGCCGTTACCATTCACTGTAACTCATTTTTCTTTATATACATATAAGTGTTCTTCCAACCTTAGGGACTATTTGACAGTTTGCTAAAAATGTCAAATTGTTCTGAGAAAAATATTCTAGAAGTTGGAGGACAGCATGTACTCTCAGAGAAGGAAGATGAAAACCTGGATAGAAAGATTGCAGCCTCATAGATGTTGTGATATCTAGTATTAAAATCAGGTAAGTGGTTAGCATGAGTGTTGTAGTCTGGAACAAAAAGGAATGTAATAGTATACAGGTTACTGGGGTGCTCAAATAATGAATCACCTTCCATTTCTTAGGATGGATGGTATAAACCAGGGTCTCTTAAAAATCCTTTTTCGGTTGCATATGTGCACTTGCTGTATTTTGGATATATGTTTTATGGTAGAATTTTGGAGTTTGTTTATAAAAAGGAAGGATTGTGTGAAGGAGTTGATTTTACTAATAACGTTCTTGTGCAGTACTTTCAGAGACTTTGCTAATACTCTTATTTTTATCAGAACAACTTTATAAGGGAGTGCTATCATGTCATGAAGTAATAACGTCAGGCCTAGAGGATTGGCTTACTTAGAAGGATAACAAGTGGCTGTAGATCAGGGGCTGCTTCCACTGTTCTTTACCCTTTCCTGAAGACACTTACTGCCACTGGTTGTTTAGTTTTCAGCTACTACCTTCCAAAACAGCTGTGAGCTGTCATCGGCACAAGAGTAGGCTGATTGACAGATGTCCAGCCGTCCCAAGAGTGGGGGCACGCAGCTTGGTCAAGCTTGAGGAGGTGTGCTCTTATACAGACATTGTGCTCCATAATTAATTTTATCTAGACATAAAGTGGTACTCTGAACTCACACAGCAGTGAGGCCTTTAGAAAATCATATTTTTGGAACCCAGAAAATGTTAATATATTGCAAGAGTTATTATCTGTAATTGAATCTTGCCTTTTTATCTGAATGGTGTTAGCATATTTCAAGAGACTCTTCATCTTAAACGTAGCAGTCCTCACGCATGAGCATACCCTGAAAATATTGGGGTTGAAGTCACGTGTTCTTGAACTTTGCTTTCATTGCTACTTTGTTTTCCTTGTTTCTAGGGAAAATTGATGAATTAGCTTCTTGCCTAAGGGGCTGGGAAAGATAAACATGAGTCAGAACTCTTGAAAGCATATGCATGGTAGCTTCCCTGTGGTTTGGCCTCTTTGGTTTTAAAGCAGTTATTGGTAGTTTTGAAGCCTCTGCCCTAGGGAACACCTCTCCTCTGGATGTGAGTATTTCCTCCCTGTGTGGGTTTAAAGTGAGCCTTTTCTGATAGCATGAGTTGTGTTGCTGTCATCAGTATTATATTCAAACTTTTCTGTTTGGTTCTGTGAGGTGTTTCTTTTGGGGAATGCTTACTTTTTCATGTTGCTGCTTTTGGATGCTTTCAGTTCCAATGGAATTCTCTAGCTTCTCTTTCACTAGTAGGCTCTACAGGGCATTGAGAAAAGAGAAATGTATGTTAGTAGAGACTGAATGAGATAACCCAAGTTGGAAACATCATTTTGTTGAATCTGCTACCGAGAAGTTTTATCTAGGGGAGATGAAACAGGTCAAATCCCTTTAGGATTGCATGAGTCTTTCTGGTTTAGCTAGTCATTATTTTAATACCCCTTAAAAACTTATTAAAGAATTAAGGCCATCTTGGGGCATTTAAACTGAGGAAGAAGAAAGGAGCCCCATGGAGATTAGGAAAGTAGCTGAAGTCACCTGAAGCTCAGGTGGGCCCCTTGGTGAGAGCCAAGTGCTCTCTTTATTTTGATCCGGCATGCAAAGGCTGAGGTCAGATTCTGACTTTGTGTTAATAGACAAGTGTATGTGTGGTTGCTAAAACAAATGTTTGTATACAGTTTGGGTTTTGTTCTTCTTGGAGAGCAATTCTCCAGACATCGTTCTGTGTCTCTTGGCTTCTCTCCAAGTTCAAACATACTTAAACTGTAAGACTTATTTCTTCTATCTTTCTTGAGAACTCTTTGTATGTGTGCAAAATCGCTGTGTTTCAAAAAGAAATGTCCCTGATAGTATAAATCATTCCGTAAAGTGTTTGTTTTAGCAAAATTAAATAGCAATCGTCTATTTATAAAAATTGTTAAGCTGCAGGACACCTACAAACAATAAATGCATCTTTGCCTGAAATGTACTGAGAAGGTAGTCACTCACCTTTCCACCTCTGTGAAACTGAATAGCCTCGGAGCACTTAGCAGGGAGCCAGCACCAAACAAGAGCTTTTCATAAACACACAGAAACTTTGATAGGAACAAGTGAATACTGATTGGATGAAAAGGCAAACATTTCACATGAATATGGCCATGAAAAGCTTATTTCATTAATGAGCAAGTAGGATAATTTATAGCTAATGATTTAGTTTCATTTTCTCTTCAGATATAAGGCTACTGTTTTCTGATACAGATGCTTATAAAATGATAAGCTATTTTGAGGAAGAGGACTTTATTGCTTAGAAATAAAAACATGAATGTTTATTATGTTTTGCAAAGGAATAATACTTTTTTTCCTTATAATTCCACTCAAAAGATTAAAATGAATTGATGTGCATAGGAATAGATAGTGGCTAGATGAGTGGAAACAGTTACAGTGTCAGAACACAGATGGGTCATGGTTTCTCTCAATGTTCATATACGTTTGGCAATTTTGTAATAGAATGTGGGTAGTGTGTGTGTGGAATATATATACATAAATATGTTGGAATTAATATTTATACTAATAATTCGGGAAGAAGGGAGAGCCAACCATGGATTGAAACCTGAAATTTTTTTGCCAAAATAAATCTTACTTCCTTTTGTTTCTCTTTTGGTATTTATCACAGCAGAACAGATGGGTCAGTGGTAAAGAATGCATGCAGGACTTGAGTTTGGTTCTCAGGACTCACATCAGGTGGCCAGGAGCCACCTTTATCTCCTGGGGATTTTATGCTTTCTTCTGAACTCCACGTGCACATGTGTGTACACAGGAGCATGCACACATGTGCATAAGAATATGATAATTCTTTTAAAAAAAAAAAACCCTTAGCACATGCAACTGAAATAAAGCCTGATATTTCCCCCTAACTTGCTTATCTACTCAATTGTTATGTGTGAAAACTGCAGCGTTAAAATGAAAGCACATATATAACTTTATAAAAATAATTAGGGGCTATGGGATAATGCTGTTGTACACTGTAAAGATTTTCCACTCATATTGATTTAATAAAACACTGATTGGCCAGTAGTCAGGAAGTACAGACAGGGCAACCAGACTAGGAGAATTCTGGGAAGAGGAAAGGCAGAGATGCAGTCACCAGTCTGACTCAGAGGAAGCAAGATGAGAATAGGATGTCTTACTGAGAAAAGGTGCCAAGCCATGTGGATTAATATAAGTTGTAAGAGCTAGTTAATAATAAGTCTGGGCAAATAGGCCAAACAGTTTATAATTAATATAAGCCTCTGTGTGTTTCTTTGGGACTGAACGACTGTGGGCCTGGGTGGGACAGAAACTTCCATTTATAGCTCATTGTTTAAGAGTGCTTGTCTCTCTTGCAAAAGACCTAGGTTCCATTCCCAGCACCCACTGGTAACTCCAGTTTCAGAAGATTCAGTGCCTTCTGACCTGTGGAGGCACTAAGCCTGCATATGATGCAGAGACCTGCATGCATGCAAAACACACAGAAAATGAGTACATCTAATTCAGTAAAAGAAAAAAAAAAACTCAGCTATTTAACTATTAATAGAGAAGCAGGGAGGTGAATTTTTTTTTTTTTTTTTTTTGAGGCTCTTCAGGTCCCTGAGGTGCCGTGATCTTTTTGCTTCAGGCTCCTTTGAATTCGTAATGTCAGATATAAGTTCTCTGAGATAAGCTTTACTTAGTGAGTCCTAGGTTACGGGAAATGACAGTAGTAAGTCCGGAAGAGTGGCTCACAAAAGAAGCAGTGAACCTTCCACCACACCCGGAGCAGGCTGCCTAAGTGCGACCTTGTCCTGATGACACTTACCCTTGGCAGTGCTGGGCAGCTGGGGATCTTAGGTCATTCCAGGGTGCTCCTCAGGATTAAGCCATTCTTAAGAAAATGTTGCCTAATGTTTGCCTGAGGCCATTTTCTCTTAGCAAGCCTGTAGTCAGAACTTAAAGACAGAAAGGTGTTGATCTGTGTTTAGTCTTTCCCTTAGGAAGTAATAATTCTTACCCAAAGGAAGGCAATCTGAAGAAGTGACAAGATTGTGATTGTAGGCCCTAGTGACTCCTCGTGTATTACAGGAGTGAGGCTTTTTGTTTTTTGAAACTTTTGACATTTATTTTAATTAACAAAGAGTACTTCTGTGCATTTATAGTGAAGAGTGTGAACTGAATCAAGTTAATTAACATATTTGTCATCTCATCCACCTATCATTTTCTATAGGGAGGATTTTATATTTTGGCAAATTAGACAGATGTAGTACATTGTTATCAACTGTGGTTGCTGCATGGTAGAAGCTCATGCCACCAGTCTCGTGGAAGCACTGTACCACTGATGAACATCCTGCCTTTCTCTGTGTCCTCCCCTTAGTCTCTGTGTTTCTGAGATCAATTTCGTAGCACTTGGCACTGAGTAAAAAGTCCATGCTAAGGAGGACTCATAAGATCCACACATCCCCCAGGAGATCTTTCTTTCTACAGTACTGTGAGGTACTGAATTCAAATCTGAGCTAGTTGGCTATTTGTTAATCTTTCGACAGCCCAATTTAAATAGGTATTTCCCCATTTCAAGTCACTGCGCGTCCTTGACTGCAGATGCCAGGGCCAGTTATATAAAGCAGGAGTCAGCTAACTGTAACTGCCTCCCACTTTTGTAAATATACTTCCATTGGAACGCAGCCAAGCCTATTGGTTGCCATAACATCTATGGCTGCTCACAGGCTATACTTGTGACAGGGTTGTCTACCCCTTTAGGTATATGTGCTGTCTGGCCCTTTACAGCGAGAGTTTGAAAACCCCTGTTATAAATAAACAGCAGCAGAGACCTAGTTTGGGGAACATGTCTCCTGAGTGCCAGAGGAAGGAGGGAGGGGCAGTCCTACTTTGTAATACGGACATCATTACTTCGGAAGTAAAAGTCAGTGGAGTTGATCCTAACACTGAAAGTTTGGGGGTATTATATAGGAAGGAGAAGGTAATTCGTTTTCAAATTTTATATTTATTCTGTGAACCTGTATGCACATCTGCGCACCATGTGTGTGCCTCATGCCCATGGAGGCCAGAAGAGGGTGCCAGATTCCCTGGAACTGGCGTTGCAGATGCTAGTGCAGTGCTTAAATTTTTAAACAATTTTTCTCAAAACCTTTCTAGTATTTACTAAAACATATATTACCACAAACCAATCCATAAAATTTGTTTCCTTTTAGCAGAAAGGTCTTTAATTAGTAACTAAACATCACATGATGAATGGAGCATCTAGCAAGAAAGACAACCTCCAGTTTACAGCCAGTGTGAGGTTCCACACACACACACACACACACACACACACACACACACGCACACACACACGGCATGGTTACCTGGGAAACGTATATCCTACTATTGTAATAACATCAGTAAGTAAGCTGATAGGTTAAATGTTTAGAAATTTATACTATATTTTTATTTTTAATTATTTAAAACAATTTTTAAATTTAAATATTTTTGATCATATTCTTCTCTTCCCCCAAATCCTTCCAGATCAGCACCTCCTCTCTACCTACTCAATTTTAAGTTCTTTCTCAAAAACAAAGGTAAAAAAAAAGACAAAAAAAATTAACACAATAACAAAACTCCCAAAACCAAGAAAGCTAAATAAAACCATACCCTAAATGTAAATAAAACCAAAAGCAAACAAATAAGACACCAAACAGTAACCTTCCCAAAACACACACACACACACACACACACACACACACACACACACAAAAAAAAAAAAAAACCTGGAGTCCATTATATGTTGGTCAACTATTCCTGAACATGAGAAATAGTTTCACTGTATTGCAGAAAACTGATTTCCCTCTCCCAGGAGGTAGAAATGACAGTTCGGTTTTTAACCTTTACCTTGGTGGCTGGGTATTCATTCATTCATTCACCCAGTTTTGTAGAAGCAGGAGCAAATCATAGAGAAATCTCAGCAAAAGTAGCAGGGTTATAAAGGGCATTGAGTAGCTGCAGGGAGGGGAGCCCTTGGGCTGGCTCTGAGGGGGACTCTAACGTGTAACAGATACTGTGACACCGGAGGCCAGCATGGGCTTTGATGTGCTGATAGGTGCCACAGGTAGCCATATGTCCCTTCTGCCAGACCTATGGGAAATGGCTTCTTTCCCTAGAGGGAACCAGCTTCACAAGTCCCTTGGGAGTACTAACTTGTAGCCACTGGAATCCTTCTGTAGCCGAGGTGGAACTCATTTGTGGCTATCTGGACTATGTCGGGAGTTTGGACAAAGACAGAAACATGCCATCTGCTCCCCCATTGCTCATAGCTGGCTGTGGGCTTTACCTGTAGTATTGCCGTGAGCATTCTTGTTTGTGTCCTTAGGTCAAATGTCTAGATCCTTTCTAGACACATTGACCCACTTTTGCTTGTCTTGTGAACTCTCTGTTCACTTTATTGGGATATTTCCTCTCTTGTTTTTATGTTTTAGAAAAGGAAATGATCAAATCTTCCTCTCTCTTCCTCACCTCTGGTATCTCTTCTCATCCCCTCGCCTGCTATGGAATCTTTATCTTTTTCTTCTTGCCTTTGATATCTTTCATACACTGCAAATATCTCTTAAAGATCCGCTTGCTACTTATTTTTCAATTCAGTGCATATTTTGTGGCCGTTCTTTCAATAGACATTTTAAATGGCCAATTCGTTACAGTGTTTTGTGATTTCTTGCTTGCTGTCTTTCTATAATCAGTAACCTATTTATTTCAGTCATCTCTGTGACTTTATGCTTTACATTTTATTCCTCCAGTGCTTTGAAAATAGTTTAGCATAATAAATAATGTGAAGATCCAGCTTCATTTTGTCCCGGCTCTAGCCTGTTCTCTAATATCATGTTCACAATGTCCTCATGACACCTGAGCCCACTTTTACTCCACACTTAAAACCATGAGACAGCTTTTGACAGCAGTCGCAAAGTTGAACTCATCTGGTGGATCTGTGCACTCATGTGCATGCATGCCCACAGGCTTGACACATGGCAGGTAATCTAAATTTCTAGTTTTCTTAACAAAACAATAGCAAGTCCTAGGTCATTTGCTGTTATTGAGTCTCTGTGTGTGTGTGTGTGTGTGTGTTATGTGTATGCGTGTGTGTGAATCTCTCTTTCTTTCTGTGTGTGTGTATGTATGTATGTAGGTGGAGGTCTGAGGCTGACATCACATGTCCTCTTCTCTCAGTGTCCAGCCTATACCCTGAGGTAGGGTCTCTCAGTGAATCAGGAGTTTGCAGTTGTAGCTAGTCTGATGAGCCAGCTTGCGCCAGGGATCTCTTGTTTCGTGGAAGCCACCAAGCCCATCTGGCTTTATATGGATTCTGAGCATGGAAACACCTTAATACAGGATATTAAAACTCACTTCTCCATCCTCTCTTACCTTGTTAAATACATTTGCTTTGACTTTTTGTTCCTACTAACCTATATTTAGAGTAATATTCCTGCCAATACAATTAGCTGTTTCATTTGTTAGCACTTTTTATAAGATGGTGACCTGGGTAGTTCACGTCAACTTGACACAACTGGACACACCTTTGAAGAGGGACCCTCATGTTAAGACTTGCCCCATCCCATCAGATTGGCCTGGAGCTAGGTCCATGGCCAGTGGGAGTGGTGCCAGCCCTAGGAAGGTGGTCCTGGGCTGTATAAGAAAGCAAGCTGAGCGAGCCACGGGGAAGAAACAGTAAGCAGCATTTCTCCATGGCCTCTGCACCAGGTCCTGCCTCCGGGGTCTTGTCTTGAGCTCCTTCCCTGGCTTTGCTCAGCGATGGATAGAGAGTATGAGCTGACGTAAACCCAGGCTAGCCCTAGAACCTGGCTCCAGTAATCTGGACCACAGGTGTGTACCTTGGGCCTGGCTTCATCTGCCCTAGGTTTAGACATGATGCAGAGGGCTAGCTCTTCAGTGTTCTGTGCCATGGTTTCCAGTTTCTCAGAGGGACTCTAGTGTTGTTTTAAACACGGCTCTGGAGGATTTTGGTTAGAATGCCATGAATATCGTGAATCTCTGTGTTAATTTTGTTAAGTTAGTATGCTTTATTCTTCTGTTAAGAAAAACAGATTCTCTTCATTTATTCAATTTCTCCTCTGTAGTTTCTTTTTGCAGACATATCTCCTATTTAGTTTGCTTCTAAGCATTATATTTCTTCATTTCTTGTTAATGCTGCTGGGTTTTTTTTTCTTCTAGTTAAGCTTCATAACTAGTGATTGATTCTTGCTATGTAAGAAACTATTGACATATGCATGTTAATTTTATAGTATATGGCTCTTTTGGAACTTTAAATTTTATTTCTAATAATTTTGCAATAGATTTGGTTTCTGAGTAGGCATAAAATTGTCTATAGATAATCATCATGCCCCCATACATCATGCATTTAAACCCTAGTTCTTCTGTAGTAAGTGAGTGGTTATGTTACGGTTCCTTTGTCTCACTTGTGACTTCAGTTGCCATGCACACTGTAATGTTTGCATGCTCTTCTGCCTCCCACCATGCCAGTGGTGATTCCCGTCCCACTGAACGTTTTCTAAATCTTTAAATCTGTAAGTTTTAGTTTTCCACCGTCCCTGATCTGTAAGGATAGTTATTTCATCGACAGGTTTTCTAATAAGCCTTCTACACTTTCTTGGAAGGTGCTGCTGCGGTGGTTAATCTTCATTGTTGCCTTGACTGGATTTAGAGTCGCCTAGGAAACGTGCCCCTGGGCCTGCTGTGCTGGCCTTTTCCAGAGAGGTTTAACTGGGGGGACCCGCCCTGGATGTCTCTCACTGCCATCCTCGTCACCCTCCTGCTGCCCTGCCTTCCCACCATAATGTCTGCTCCCTTCAACCAGTCAGACTGAGCCCTCCACCTCAGGACTGCTAGGCATTCTGTCATAGCACTAAGAAAAGTAGCTAAAAAATACGTTCTTAGAAGTGGAACATTTGAATCAAGAATCACGGAAACATGGCGGACAGTCTATTTTTGAGTAGCCATGAGAATCAAAGTTTTGCTTCCATAAAATAAACAATTTTGTTAACAGTTGTGGTGTTCTGACTCAAAAACTAGGCTTCTTCTATGTGTATTTTCAGTTAGGTTTCATAGTTGCATGAACACTCGTAAGATTGTGGTTAGCTTGCAACTTTAGTCTTTTTTTTATTTTTAAAACTTTAAAGTTAAAAATATATAAATAAGTGAAAATAATTGCTGTCAACATCTGGATGTTAATATGTCTAGTTAGATGGCCTTTGACTTTTGACATGGGCAAAATAATCAACTCTTATTTTTGTAGATGAGACTTGTGTTCATAAAACAGAAGTCAAACAATTCAGACCCACACACATAGAAGTAATCTAGCACCCACACATTGCAGCACCCAGAAATAAAAGAAAGAGAAAGGATGGTAGGTAGCTCTAGAAATTAGGATCAGTAAAGAAATTGCCTCATTAATGTAAGGATACAATTGTGTAATTAAAATCGGAACTACAGGAAGGAAAACCAGAAAAGAATGAAGTCACCCCACTTCAAAGCAGGGCCCAGTGGGTGCTGTTAGGAGTGATGTAATGAAAGCTGGGTGCGCTGCCTTGTGCCTGAAACCCCACGATCCGGAGGCTGACTGGGATTGCCATGACTTCAACACATTCTTTTAGAAAGGAATGTAGTTAGTTAAAAACTGAATTTTTTTTATAATCTCTTCATAAGGATCATTTAGAAAACAATGCAATCAAGTCAGTATTAGAAAAAGGCATGTGTGAAAGGTTTAATTCCTATAGAAATGTTTTAAAGTAAAATTAAGTATTCCTTGACTTTCTTCTTTCTTTATAAATATTGTTATGCCCAGTGGTGATGCGCGCCTTTAATCTCCGCACTAGAGAGACAGAAGCAAGTGGATCTCTGTGAGTTTGGGGCCAGCCTGGTCTTCATAGAGAGTTCCAAACAAGCTGAGCTATATAACGACACCCTGTCTCGAATAAAAATAAACATCATTGATTTATCCCACAACGATCATGTGCCACACACACCAGCAGTGGAGAACGGTGCTCAGTCATAGAAACGCTACCTTGCTGATGGCTGCTGAGGCTGTAACCCATGTTCAGGATAAATTAAGAAGTGTCCCATCAACATCATGGTTACTCAAGGCTATGCATGAATTATTCTGTACCTATTTTGGCTACAATGTTAATATTTCTTAGTCTGTTGTGTCTAAATGTTCCTGACTTACTATCTATTTTTGCCCACCTATCAATTTTATGTGTTATATTTTATTTTCTTTAACTTACCTTATTACTCTTTAAAAACTTCAGTTTTTTATGGTCACATGCCTAGGTGATTAAAGTTACTTTGAATCTTGACCTATATTATTGTCTTCCTTTCCTCCATCTTGTCCTGTCATGAGAACACTTTACTAAGATCTATAGGATGGATCTCTATCTGATTTGCCATGTTCCATGGCATCTGGATGATCACTTGAATGCAGTACAGATGTTTTAGTTAGAGCCATGTCTGAGCCAACTGCACTGAGTGGTCATCCTAATAGACGTAGAACGTGGCTTTCGTGCTAGTTGATACCGTAGTGAAAGGCTGACCATGGAGTGGAAGAAAAGCTGCAGAGAATTATTGAGAACGGGTCGGCTGTAGCACAGTGGGGTTTGAGCAAAAGAGGCGAGAAGCAACAGGTGCCACGAGCTATTACCAGCACATTAAAATAAAAGTGTGTTGGCCTGAAGCTTTTGCTGAGCACAGACCATCTGGGTGTGCAGAGGGGCACTGGGTATTGAGAGCAGCTCGGTAGGAAGGGTTAGGACACAGGAAGGTTGCCGTGTGGGGGAAGGGTGGCTAAGGGAATTCTCTGTTTAAAAAAAAATTCAGAATAAGGTATGGCAGCAAGTTAAGTATTTTTCATTTTAGTTGGAAAATTGAAAGAGTTCTAAAGGCTAAAAAAAAAATGTCAACAGAGTTTGTTGAACATGAAAACATTGGCTGGTGTCACCTAGTCTTCTGTAGTTTGGATTCGGTCTCAGTCAGAACTGAAGTTTGTTCTCATTTGCTTTGTTTGGGGAAAGATTTGATTGGTTAATGTTTTAATGAACTTTGTTTTTTCTTTATACACAAAACCCGCCAGTCTAACTCTCCAAGAAATGGTTTTAAATATATAATTTTTCCAATCAGGGAATTTCCCATCGAGGGACATTTTGTTTGCTTCTGGTTTGGAGCTTTTAACAGCAAAGCCTCGGGGTTTCGTGACACTCGTGCTGGGCCTGGGCCCGCAGTGCCCCACCTGTTGCTTTTACTCCCCCCCAGCAGAGCTGAAGAGCGCAGGTCTCTCAATTGTTTTTGTTTTAGCTGTAGTGATAGATAAGGGGCTATAGCTCCTTGAGGCTTTTGTTTGTATTTTTCTTACGGGTAAACGACTCTGACCGAGCCTATTTTTCATGTGTTTATTTCCATCTGTGTACCTTCTGTTGAAACGTCTCCTGAATTTTTTTTTCTATTTTCTAACTGGATTGTTTGAACATTAAGCAAAAGAGAATACTTACTTCATAAGCAAGAGAAACTCGGGAGGCTGCTTGTTGACATTGTTACTGTTTAAATGGAGATGGAGAAGCCAGAATGACATGTTTGGATTTTACTCAGATTCAAACATTGTAGTAGTGTTGGGATGATGGACATGAAAGGGAGGGAGGGGAAAGAGAAAAATGGTTCAAGGACACAGAGGAGAAGATGAGGGTAGAAAATGTAGGTGGCGCAAAGAGAAGTCTGTTTTCATCGAGTGCGGTTCTAGGAGGTGATGGGTTCCGGATCTTGTGGGAATGGACCTGTCTTAGCGGCCCTGGTCCATCATTCATTGGTAGCAGCTTGTGACGAGGATATTGTCAGTGTAGGTGGATTTCAGATCACAACACAGCAGCCAGGGCCCCTGCTGGCAACTGAAGTCTATTTTTTTTTTTTTTTTTGTGGTGCGATTATTATCTGTACTCAGCGTGATCTCCGGCTGTACATTTTATTTTATTTTATTTTTTATTTATTTATTAAATATTTCTGTCTCTTCCCCACCTCCGCCTCCCCTTTCCCTCCCCCTCCCCCAGTCAAGTCCCCCTCCCTCGTCAGCCCAAAGAGCAATCAGGGCTCTCCGTCCCGTGGGAAGTCCAAGGAAAACCCTCCTCCGTCCAGGTCTCGTAAGGTGAACATCCAAACAGCCTAGGCTCCCACAAAGCCAATACATGCAATAGGATCAAAAACCCATTGCCATTGTTCTTGATGTCTCAGTAGTCCTCATTGTCCGCTATGTTCAGTGAGACCTGTTTTAACCCAGGCTTTTTCAGACCCAGGTCAACTGGCCTTGGTGAGTTCCCGATAGAGCATCTCCATTGTCTCAGTGTGTGGGTGCACCCCTCGCGGTCCTGAGTTCCTTGCTCATGTTCGCTCTCCTTCTGCTCATGATTTGGACCTTGAGATTTCAGTCCGGTGCTCCAGTGTGGGTCTCTGTCTCTGTCTTCTTTCATCGCCTGATGAAGGTTAATATTCAGGAGGATGCCTATATGTTTTTCTTTGGGTTCTCCTTCTTATTTAGCTTCACTAAGAACCCGAATTATAGGCTCAATGTCCTTTATTTATGGCTAGAAACCAAATATGAGTGAGTACATCCCATGTTCCTCTTTTTGGGTCTGGCTTACCTCACTCAGGATAGTGTTTTCTATTTCCATCCATTTGCCTGCAAACTTCAAGAAGTCCTTGTTTTTTTACTGCTGAGTAGTACTCTAATATGTATATATTCCATACTTTCTTCATCCATTCTTCAATTGAAGGGCATCTAGGTTGTTTCCAGGTTCTGGCTATTACAAACAATGCTGCTATGAACATAGTAGAGCATATATTTTTGTTGTGTGATAAGGCCTCTCTTGGGTATATTCCCAAGAGTGGTATTGCTGGGTCCATGGGTAGGTTGATCCCAAATTTTCTGAGAAACCGCCACACTGCTTTCCAGAGTGGTTGTACAAGTTTGCATTCCCACCAGCAATGGATAAGTGTACCCCTTTCTCCACAACCTCTCCAGCATAGGCTATCATTGGTGTTTTTGATTTTAGCCATTCTGACAGGCCTAAGATGGTATCTTAAAGTTGTCTTGATTTGCATTTCCCTGATCGCTAAGGAAGTTGAGCATGACCTTAGGTGTCTTTTGGCCATTTGAACTTCTTCTGTTGAGAGATCTCTGTTCAGCTCAGTGCCCCATTTTATAATTGGGTTGATTAGCCTTTTACAGTCTATGAAGTCTATTTTCCCTACAGGTGTAGAGTATAGCTACTTCATGTCAACTAAGATGGAGCAAAGCCAGAAGTCGGTGGCCATCAGCTGTGCTCAGCACCACCGCAGCTCACCTCATGGCAACAGTGTGCCCATCTTCTCCTTACCTTCCATTCTACCTTCCCCTCTTGTGTTGTTTGCTGTGACAACCGAGACGCGTCTCCCTCCCTGTTTTTACTAGTCACCTAGGAGTCATTCCGTCTCTCGGGGTCATTGATAGAAGGATAAGTTCTGTGTCCTGTTAAATAAGCCTTTCACGTCACTGCATCGTTAACCAGCGCTCTTCCAGTTCCCATGTTCAAACATGCTCAGGATCCAGTCCAAGGAGCACTTTTGTGGCACACACTACCTAATTACAACTCTGTGGATATATAGTCTTTTACTCTGCTGGGTTCAGCATGGCCCCAGCTCATTGTACTAATATGGACCCCCGGTTAGCAGCCTGACAGCCAGGAGAGTTCTGGAGGCATATTCCAAGGGGTGGGAGGAGTATATGCTGTATTGTGGGCAAAGGTCTCTGCAGCACCATGTAGCACAGAAATGCTGTCTCAGTCAAGAACTGTGCAGGTTAGGGATCCTCAGGAAATGTACTAGCCAGATACAGCCTTCCTATATTTCAGGATCCCAGGTACCCTTGACTCTGTGATAACTCCCTTAACTGTCCCACTTTAACTATCCCTGCCATTCAAATGAAGAATGACCCTGTGTACGCTACCAGAGAGGCTCACATAGAGCCATTAACTGTGGCTAGCACTCCTGAGGGTAAATACAGGCATGAAGACCTGAGTTCAGATCTCAGCATGAACAACAAAAGCACAAAAAGCTAAGCTTCTCCACATGTTCCCATTGCCGGGGCAGAGTGAAGAGAGACAGCAGAGGGAAAAAGATCACTAGGTCTTGTTGACCACCTGCCTAGCCCAAGTGGCAGATCCAGGTTTGCTGAGAGACACTGTCTCAATGAAAGCAAGGAGGATGCCTAATATACTCCCCTAGCTCTGAGTATTTTCATGGACACTGGTACTGCATTTGCATATATACCATAATATTTATATATAAAAATAAGCAATAATTCCATGCTAGGCTTCACATATGAAGAACTTGCAGTTCTTGTCTTTATGGGGTTGGGTTCCTCACTTAATACGCTTTCCAGTTCCGCCCATTTTTCTACAAATTTCATTTTTATTCATAGATGAATAAAATTTCACTCTGTATATGTACCGCATTTTCCTTATCCACCAGCGGATGGTCATCTGAGCTGGTTGCATTTCCTTGCTGTTACTGAAGAGAGCTGCAATAAGCATGGGTGTGCAAGTGTCTGCCAGAATAAGGACTCCTTTGGGTGTGCAAGTGTCTGTCAGAATAAGGACTCCTTTGGGTGTGCAAGTGTCTGTCAGAATAAGGACTCCCTTGGTTTATTTTGTGTTTTTTTTTTTAAAGTATATGTCCATTGTTTAAAGGAGTAGGTTTCACAATGATGTTTTGTTTTGTTACTGTCTCTAATTTCAATGTGTCTTAACTATATTTGCCAACCGCGTACATGTTAGGCATGTTAACTTTGAGGTGCCTAGAAACAAAGAATTCGGCTATCAGCACAGAAATGGATCTTAGAGATGTAAATTTGTGAGTCATTGATATGATTACTGAGACTGGAATAAGTATAGGAATTAAATGATAGAATACCAACTTCTAGAGGAGCTAGACAAAAATCAGGCTACAAAATGGGAAACAAGGAGTGAAGGAAGGGAAAAGAACTGAGCAGACGATTTCGGGAGGGGCAGTTGAGAGGGTTAGGTGTGGCTGCTTTGGGTGGGTACGAGTGCTGGGACCTCACAGGGACTCAGCACTGCCACACAGTGGGCAGTGCAATGCGAAATGGCCAGGGAGTGAACACTTGGACCTGCTGCTTGCTGGGTTTAGGGCTCCCTCCCACACCAATGTTTTCTGTTCTCCTTGCATACATAATGTTGCAGCATGCTTCCGGCTATGATAAATTCCTTTTCCACAGAACCAAACACAATTGCCCCAGGATCTGTAGCTGTGAGAGATTTGGGCAGATACTTGGGTTACTAGTGTGAGCAGACAGGGAGTTGGGGGATAGAGAATGGCATCAGAAGGCATCGAGACTAATGTAGAACATGTTCCAGAGCATAGCAGCTCCTGTCTAATACTAAGTTAGTTACCTTGCAAATGGAAGAATGAGTGCTATCAATTTTTAGTACTTATTTTTTAATCTATCACTGTCTTCTCTACCACTGCATTTTATAATATAGAACACAATGGTGAGCAGTCTACAAACTGTTTTGAGGATCAGGAAAACAGATGAGTTCTTTCAATACAAGTTTCTGCATTCAGAAAAAAAAAAAAAAGACAAATTTGTGTGCCCAAAATGTGTTTGAGGTGTTTGCAATGTGCTTTTCTCCTGAGCTCTTAAACTTCATATTCTAAAAAAAAAAAAAAAAAAAAAAAATCATTGGAAAGAGCACAAATATTTTTTAAAAATTAGAAATAATTTGTTTTGTTCTTTCAAGTTAGCTGAGAATATTTTTTAAAACTTACAAATGTGAAATTTGATTTTAACTTTTATCTAAGAACCACCAAAGTGCAGTTATATAACGTATCAGTTACTCTTATCCTGCTATATTCTTTATATTCACATAAGTTTCTCTTAATAAAAAAAATAAAGTGAAAATTATGAGTAATTCACGTCTAAGTTTTCATCTCTCCAGACCTGGCTGGCTATGTCTCCCTTGAGCTCCTCTTGTCCAGAAGTCACACCCAGGGCCTCCCATGCTTCTGTGTTTAGCTCCTCTCCAGGGTAAGAACATGTCATAAATCAGAAAATCCTTGTGGAAAGTATTTCCCCCATCAGAAGGATGCATATAATACCAAAAAAATACACAAAAAAAAACCACTTTTCCCTTTTATATGGCTTTGTTCACAACTAACGTATTTCCCCTTTATCACAGGTACCGGAGATTTGAAAAGGCCTTCCTCTTGGCTGTTGACATTGGTGCTCGTGACCTGTTTATGGTAAGTCATTGCCAGAGATGATTTTTGTGTCTTCAGTTCTAAGGCTGAGTAAGTTGTCAGCTTTTGTGACCATTAAAAGGGATTAGTGTCATTTGTGGCCTTAGACACATGGCGGGAAGGCATTATTCCACCGTGGCTCGCAGCACTGCCCTCATGAGCGGCTCAATAGCTATCTCGTATCTCTTGGCTTGGTGACATTTTCCTTGCCGGGGCCAAAGGATCTTTTATGTTTTCAAAGCATTTATAATTCTTGAACTTTTCTCCCCATGAACCTTGATGTGCAGAATTGACACCTTTCCATCTATTAAGTCTAAATGTCTTTCTAATCCATGCTCTGAGCAAGCTTGAAGCTCCAGAAGCCAGGACGCAGGAGGAAATGTGCCCCCGAGATCTGAACGTACTGTTGGGCCCCCGGGTTCCAGTGGGAAGTCAGAAGTGATGAGTGCGTTCCTTGTGTTTGTTCAACTAGAGAGGAAAGTGGATCCACAGGTGCTGAGTCCACTGTACTCTTGCTCCGCTATTTGTCACTTGGCTAGTGGTGACACTGCCCAGCTTCTTACAGACCCTGCCTACTGTCGTGCTCCTGTCTGAGGTGTAATTTAATTACACTCTCTCCTCCTCCTCCTTGCTCCAAACCCTCTGATCTCCCCCATATCCCCACCCTGATGCCTTTCATGAGAACTTTCACCACCACCCCCCCCCAGGTCAAATGAACAAAGTAGCAAATCTGTTGTTATCACAGAAGCACTAAGACAAAGGTTTGCACTGTTCTTTTGCACTGTGAAGATACCAAGTGTGGCTGTTTCCTATGTAGAGTTCATCACCTTAGCTCATTTGTCTTTCAGTTGAATTTGGTTTTAAAATTCTAAATTATAGGTGATAGAATTTAAATTTCATATTCTCAAATCAATTGTACACACATTAATCATGAAAAATAGTCATTACTTTCAAAAGGATAAATGTAATATTTTCCATCCTCACTTTGCTCTCTACTTGGGCAGGCATGTGAGTGTGTTGACACTCTGTGCTTCAGATAGCCAGTGGAGAGCTTAGATTCCAGTCTAACTGACCCTTCTTCCTGCCTCTGTTGCTGCGTATTCAAACAGAGGGATAGCATCCTCCTCGTTCCCCTTCCTCTCCCATTCCCCACTGCTTCCCACTCCTCTTCCTCCTCCTTCAACAGGGTCTCAGTATGTAGCCCTGGCTGGCCTGGAAGTCCCTCTGTAGATCTCTTGAGTCCTAGAATTAAAGGTGTTGGCCTCTAGGCCTGGCCCCCAGTTCTTCTGTTATGCCGAGAGTCTCAAGGGTGGGAAGGCAGCTGAGAGCTATAATGTTAGAATTGTAATGATTTTTGCTGGGCAAAATTTCTCCATAAATATTATATCCTGTAGTTTATTCTTTGATTAATTAATAGAAATAATTATCAAAACCACCTTCTAAACTATTTTCATATTTGTTTCAGCGTTTTAATCTGTTTAACCCAGTACCAATTTAGAGAAACCTTTGTGTTCCTTCAAATCTCCTTAATCCAAGAGCTTTTCTACTGACGGGCTAAAATAGAGGAGAGGATGACTAGACGCTCAGTTTGGAAAAGTACAGACGTTCTTCGGAGTGCACATCTTCACTCCTCATCTAGACAGCGCCTTTAGCCAAGGTCTATTTTAAGGCATCTCAAAATACAGAGTGTTGAGGCCTCGCCGCTCTGTTTAAGTTTATGAAAGTACTGTGTACATTTGAGACTTGGTGTTGAAATTATCTAAAAGAATTTATCATGTTTTCATATAGATTGATTCTTACTGTTTGAATTTCATCTGGCCAGAGGTTCATAGCCTATATTCTAAGAAATATTACCTCTTTTGAAAAGTGAAAGTTTATAAAATAAGCAGGATTATCTCTACTTGCAAAGGATTTATTATCTTTAAGCCATCTCTTCCTTAAAGATTAAAAATAATACCAAAGAGACCCAAAAAAAAAAAAAAAGTACCTCTGGCTGGGGACACAGCTCGGTCGGTATGTGTTTGTCAAGCATGCGCAAGGCCTGGGTTGATCTCCACAACTCATAAACCAGGTGTGGGGGCACAATCCTGTAATCCCACTGCTCGTGAGGTAGAGCCGAGGACCAGACGCCAAGGTCATCCCTGGTGACACAGCAGTTGGGAGGCCCATCTGAGCTATAGGAGACTGTCTCAAAGCAACAGCGCCACCACCAACGAAAAGCACCAGAGAGCCTGAAAACAATGCTTTTCGCTTTAGCATCTGCTGGTGGTGAACAGGTGAAGGAATACAAAGACGAGGGAGGTGATGTGTCTGGAAAACAGGCAGCTGAGACCAGAGGGGCCCAGGTGTGAACTAAGGCATTGGAGTTCATCTTTAAAGCTGTAGGAACCTGATGAAGGGTTTGGATCGAAAGAGTGATGCCGTCATAAGTTTGATCAGGAGTCTGCACGCCTTTTCTGGAAAAGGACTAGGTAGTAACTATCTCAAGATGCAAGCCTCATAGTTACTACACAGCTAGTCAGCACTGCCATCGTAGAGGGAAGAAAGCTGCCACAGTGGACAGACAGACAGTGTGGGTGTGTTCCAATAAAGCTTCATTGACCACAGTTTGAATACAATAAAAATTTCAAATATTGTACACACACAAAACAAAAAACCAAAACTGTGATCCCTGTGTCCCTCTCCCCCCGCTCCAGTGTTTTAAACTAGAAAAAAAAACAGTCTCCAGTAGCATTTGGCTGCATTTCATAGTTCCCACCCCTCGTTTAGAGGGACCCAAGGCTGCAGTGCGGAGAGGAAGGGGGAAGAGCCGGCTTTCAAGGTGAAGGTTAGAGTGGAAGAGGCCGTTTCAGGTCCATCTCACACCAGTGCTTCAGGGGCTGTTGATTCAGTTCCAGACTCACCTATTGGCTGTGTGGGTTTCTTATAGTTTACCTAATGCTGTTTGCTTCCATTTTGTTGTTTGTAAGATGGTAACAATGCATAAATTGCCAAAGTATAAAATAGGTTAACATATTTGAAGGGACTGGCATACTGTAATAACTTGGTAACTAGGGTTTCTAGCATGTTTTTCTATTATTCACCTTTCAAGTCTTTGTATAGTATTTAATTTTAAGGTAGAGGTGTGTGTGTGTGTGTGTGTGTGTGTGTGTGTGTGTGTGTGTGTGACTAGTAATCTGGGCTTCATACAACTTTTGAAATTTGTATGTCTCTATTTGATAGCTTAGAATAATTTAAGACAGGCTTGTTTCGTAGTCTGCTCTTTTACCTACAATATCTTAGAAGATAGATTGATTTGTGTACTTTAATTAATCTACAGTAATGGTAGCATTTGAAACCACTGCAAAAAGTTTCAGTAAGTCATGTTGATGGTCCAGAATTCTTCATAACAAAGAGGGAATATGCTGATATAAATAAATAACCAGTCAAGAGTAAAGTACTGGAACTAAAACCCAGCACAGACCAGAACACGGCATCATTGGTGGTGAAACCATGGATGAGGGCTCTCAAGGCAGTTCAGGGAGTGAACATCACTGAGGTTTTCTTGAGACTCTTGTCAGAAGGTAGTTGACTATACATGGACGAATATTTTTATGGACTTTCTTTGTCTTGCATTGATCCATACTTCTGTCTTTGTGCCAGGATCATGTGACTTTCTTTGTACGGACTCATAGTTTTGGAATTAGATTGCTTTATATACTGAGTTCTTTGGGATTGCATGTGAATTTTAGGATGCATTTCTCTTGTTTCTGCGCAGACATATCACTGAAGCATTGATAGAATTGCGTTGGTCACTTAGGTACAACTGATATCTTTTTGTTGCTCTTTTTTTGACGTTTCTCCACATGTGTGCTGCATACTGAGCCCTTTCCTCATCCCTTTCCCATTTCTTTTTTCTACTTTCACATCATACACACACACACACGTACATACACAGACATACACACACACACACACACGTATCTTTATGTATCTCTATAAAATCTCGGAACCACAGATGAGAGGAAAGCATAATTTGTCTTTCTGAATTTAGCATACTTCAGTTGACATATCTGTTTCCCTGCAAACAATGCGACTTCTTTCTGCATGGTCTTGAAGGTTGATGATCCTTTCTTCTACGTTGTGTTGTTGTTTGGTTTGTTGATTGGTTGATTCATTTTCAGAATTTCTGGTTCTTTTTCAGTGTCTGAATTCTTTACAGGATTTTTCCTTGATGTTTTAATTTTTTTTCTTCCACGTTACTGATTCTTTCATCTTCTTTAGTAGTTTTCTTGTCTAGGTCCTTGATTAATTTCATAACTGTCTTCAGGATTTTTTATTTGAGTCCTCTCTGTGGTCCCTGCTCCTCCTCCAGTGTGCAGGACTCTAACACTTCCACTTCTGACCACTTTTGTTCTCCATTATTGAGAAGTTGTCAGCTTAGGAGGGGTCTCAGTGGAATGCTGTCTCATGTTTTCTATTCTTTTGCTGGGTTTCGCATATCTGTTTGCATGTATGTGTCCTGTCCTCCAGTTTGTAGTACCCCTCTCCCGCAATCCTTTCCTCGTGTTTTTTGTTTTATTTCACATAAATCCTGATGGGTTCTCTTTGCTTAGAGCTATAATCGCAAGGAAAGCCAACTACAGTACCACTGTTAACAACTGCAGTGCTTTCACAGCAGCCTCAAGGTTTTTAAAGAAATGATAAACAAAGCGTTCGGGTGGGGTTCTTATTAGAAACAGAGCTGTCTGCAGAAGAGGAGCCGAGGACACAGGAGAACAAGGTGCTCTAAAACAGAGATGGAAGCAGCAGTCACAGGACATAGATGGGTCTGTGCCAGGACCTTTGCATGTAAATAAATCAAAGGTGACAGGATGGATGAATCATCAAAGGTCTACACCATGAGAAAAAATAAGTGAAGGTTTGGGAAAAGAGTTTAAACCAGAACTTAGATATTTACCAGATGAGAAGCATATGGATCAAGAGTCTTTTCATCTTACTAAATGTTTGAGATGTATATGTTTATTCTCATTTAAACATTATAAAACATATGCATGTATTAGACTATCAACATGGTACCCAACAAATATGTATAGTTTTTATATGTAGACTTGTGTAGATCCACATTCTTTTAAAAAAGAAGATATTTAAAGTAAAATTTATGTCATTAACATTGTGCTTATTGCATGTAAAAATGAAATGAATGATTCTAGCATAGGAAGAGCAGATAGAATTATACTGAAATGCCAGGGTCCTGGGTGATCATGACAGGTTAAAATTGCAGATTATAGCACATGGAGAGCTTTCTTCTAGGTAAACTCAGTAGGTGTGTAGCTTTAAAAAGTCAATACAGAACTGAAAAGTTTAAAAATATTCTATCAGAGAAGGGTAAAATAAAATAAGATTTTAATTTTATGCCCCAAACATATGCATTAAGTTTAATTCAAATAGGTTACACCTTCCTGTTAAAAAGTAAATTTTAATTCTTTTTATAGGTCAGAGGTTATCAGACTGAACACAGAGAAAGTTGTAGTTATGCTCAATGTATAATTCTTTGCTTGTGTTCAGGATATAATTAATTGTTGTAGTATAAATAAATTAAATGTAAAAATATATAAAAAACGATAATAGAAAAAGACTACTGCAAAGTCCTGTGAAATCAAGGTATTAATTACTAGAGATAATGGTCTCACAGCAGCCGCAAGGTTTTAAAGAAAAGATAAACAAAATGTCTGGATGGGTAGTCTCATCAGAAATAGAAATACAAATTTAGAATCAGACATTTAGAAAAATTCATAAAGTTTGAATTCAGAATTTTATAGTTATAAAAATTATAGAAACATTTTTCCTAGTAGATATGTATTATGATAAAAGTTTAGTAAAAAAGACACAATAAACAATTGTGTGCAAGATAACCGAGCTTCAAATGCTTGAAACAAAAGTTGAAAAACTGTAAAAAGATAGATGTAGAAATAGAGAAAGTAGGTAAAGGTTTGTGAATATTTTAAAATCTGTGAATCAACTTTTCTTGATGTTTTGAAAGCTACAGAATCCAACATCATTCTCCAACAACTGAAAAATTATATTATTTTCAAATGTATGTCATTTATTCACCAAATATATATTGGGCCACATGATAAGACATGAAAATGCCTTATGTTTTTAGAATGTAACATTCTAAAAATGGTACATGAAACCAAAGGAATTGAGTTGTAAATCAGTAATATTCTATACCTCTGAAGTTCACAAATTAAATAACAGTTGTTTTTGAAATCTAATGGTCTTCAGAAGAAATTAGGAAGTATCTCAATGAATGTGGTAAAAACCACAGTATATCAGAATGTAGGAAGTAACCATTGATCCATTCTGGTACATGTGTAAATAAGTAAATAGATTCAACACCCATATTAAGAAGTCACAGTTTGGCAAACATCGTGGTTGTAACTGAATAAGGCAAAAGTTACTGATGGATTCTATGAGTAGGGAAAGGTTCTGCAGAAGCAAGCTATTTAAAGGTTCTCAGAGTGTTTCCATAATATTATAAAAGCTGTGTGTTTTTACAAAGGGAATAAGAGTAACAAACTGCCGTAGAGAAAATTGGTAAACACTATGTAAATCTAGCAATCATAACTCAATCAATACCAGAACAGATAGCTGAGTGTGGTGATGCATCCCTGTTTTCTCAGAACTCGGGACACAGAGGCAAGAGAATCAGAGCATCCAGGCAATATAGCAAGTTTGAGACCAGTCTGGACTACAAATGCCAAAGTAATAATATAATAATTATAATAATAAGATGGAACTATTGAAAATAGTTTGCCACCTGGTATAATAAGCAAGGGTACAACATCTTGCTGTGACATTCCTGCCAAAAAGGTAAAACCTAACTGAGGGCCATTCTTTTAAGTAGCCTGTGTTCTTAAAGAATGTGATGCTCACATAAGGGAGAGCACCAAAGGAAATGAAAACTCATCACTAAATGCATCAAAAGTTGGTCTGTTGGGTGTAAAGAACAGCTGAGAATAGTTGAAACTTTGCAATTATGTGGGTACAAATTCCCAGTGCTGGTTTGATTGTTTGTATGTTTTGTGGCTTTGTAGGACATGTAAAGTACCATCAAGTAAGTCAACAACTTTTTCTCAAATTGTTTAGAAGATTAACCTTTGAGCTGTACTTGGAACTCTGTGGAAGCTTGAGGTTGCTTTAAAATTTGCATCTTCAATTTCCTCAGGAGGTCTAGATTGCTCACTGCCCATGAAAGTCTATGGCTTTGGTCACAAAGTGCTGCTGCTAGCTTCTTGTCTTTAGAATATTATTCTGGGTTTGAAAATTCAGGTAGCCTCTCCAAAGCAATTATTATTGTGGCATAAAAGATGATTGTTTTGCTATACTCATTGTGGCATAAAAGCCACCCAAGATTGCTTCTCTGGCCCCATCTTGAATGGCATGAAGATGAGTGTGCCTTCTGAGCAGTCTCATGTTGGCATCTCTAACTACCTTGGCCATTGGCACAAGGCCAGTTGGAATGTCAAATGTACCATCTGATAATGCTATAAAAAGACCTATAACTGCTGCTCTCCAGCCATCTGTGCCTTCCCTTGGCATAATGCTGTTGGGTAGTTTGTCTTCCATTGGCATGGTTTTTGTAGGGCGGCTTACATCTGCTATTCCTAGGCACTTGCTTGGTGATCAAGTTGACATAGAATTGCTTCTTTGGCACTGTTTTTAGGTAGAGGAGTTTTATACCTGCTAACTTCTGAAATAAGATTTGGCGTTCAATCCATTATAATTGCCATTTTTAATTTTATGAATATATGTGCCTTTCTGAACTCTACTGACTCAAACCTCGCTTGGACTTTCAAGTTGAAGTTCTAATTGAAAGTCTCCACTCAGAACAGTTAACTATAGATGAAGTAGATTTTCTTTAAGATAGTCAGTTGAGTACACAGAGTAAATCTCTCCTCTTGTGCCAAATCTATGGAAATTAGAGAAACTCTGTGTGTGTGTGTGTGTGTGTGTGTGTGCGCGCGCGCGCGCCTGTTTGTGTTAAATTTTATAGCTGGAATCAAATAAGAATACTTGATGGACCCGAGGTTGTGAGACTCCACTGACAATGTTAAGATGGGACAAAGTGAGATTAGGAAGCAGGCACCAAGTGCTAAGAAAAGAAGACTGTTTACCAAAGTCGGAGGAACATCTAGAACCTCATGTCCTGGGAAAGGATGCTTTGAATAGAAAAGTATTTGTGGGCAAGCAAGGATGGATCCTTGGGATGCTTCAATACAAACAGGAGGGTGAGAAGGTGGAGAAAAAAATCACAAGAAGTAGAAACTGGGTCAGCCCCAGTTATGTTAAGGGAAATAAATAGGGTTGTGACTATTAGGAATTTAAGGATATTCAGCAGGAAAACAGAAATACATATGCTATGAACTGAATTGCGTCTTTTTCCTCCACAAAATTAACATGTGGATCTTCTAACCATCAATATGACTACATTTGGAAGCAGAGCCTGTAAGCTGGGAAGTTAAGGTTTAAGGCCAGTGGGATAGGATATCATCCATTATGCTGTCTTTTTTATTTTAATACTTTAAAAAAATACTAATCCAAAAAAACACTAATTCCCTCCTCCCATTCCCTCCACACACCCTCCAACCCCACCCCCCTCTAATCCTAAAAGAGAGTAAGGCACTTTGCCTTGTGGAAAGTCCAAGGCCCTCCCCACTACATCTAGGCTGAGCGAGGTATACATCCAAAGAGAATAGGATCCCAACAAGCCAGTACATGCAGTAGAGACAAATCCCGGTGCCTCTGTCAGTGGCCCCTTAGTCTGCCCAACTGTCAGCCACATGCAGAGGGACAAGTTTGATCCTATGCTTGTTAATTCCCAGTCCAGTTGGAGTTGGTGAGCTCCCATTAACTGAGGCAAACTGTCTCAGTGGAAAACCCCTCATGGTCTTGACCTCCTTGCTCATATTCTCACTCCTTCCACTCTTCAACTGGACCTTGGAAGCTCAGTCCAGTGCTCCGATGTGGGTCTCTGCCTCAGTTTCCATCTGTTGTTGGACAAAGATTCTGTGGGGATATTTAAGATAATCATCAGTCTGACTACAGGGCAAGGCCAGTTTGGGCACCCTCTCCTCTATTGCTTAGGGTCTTAGCTGGGGTCATCCTTGTGGATTCCTGGAAATTTTTCTAGAGCCAGGTTTCTTGCTAACCCCATAATGGCTCCCTCCATCAAGATATCCCTTTCCTTAATCTCATATGTGTCCTTCCTCCAGCTCGACTGTCCTATTCCCTCAAGTTTTCCTCAACCTTCCCTTTCTCCCCTTACTTCTTCCCCCTGCCCCCATGCTCCCAATTTTGTCAGGTGATCTTGTCTGTTTCCAATTTCCAGATGGGCATATATATGTTTTTCTTTGGGTTCACCTTATTACTTAGCTTCTCTAGGATCATTAACTATAGGCTCAATGTCCTTTATTTATACCTAGTATCCACATATGAGTGAATACATACCATATTTATCTTTTTCTTACCTCACTCAGAATAGTGTTATCTAATTCCACCCATTTGCATGCAAAATTCAAGATGTCATTGTTTTTTACTGCTGAGTAATACTCTAATTTGTAGATGTGCCAGACTTTGTTTATACATTCTTCCGTTGAGGGGCATCTAGGTTGTTTCCAGGTTCTGGCTATTACAAATAATGCTGCTATGAACATAGTTGAACAAATGCTGTTGTAGTATGATTGAGCATCTTTTGGGTATATGCCCAAGAGTGGTATTGCTGGGTCCTGAGGTAGGTTGATTCCCAATTTTCTGAGAAAGCGCCATACTGCTTTCCAAAGTGTTTGCACAAGTTTGCATTCCCACCAGCAATGGATGAAGATTCGGAGTTAGGAACCTCAGATGAAAGAGAACACAGTGTTTCTCTTTCTGGTAACCTCAGTCAATATAATATTTTCTAGTCCTTTCTGTTTGGTCAAAAATGATACCCCTATATCCAAGGACTCTGGGATGTTTGATTGAAAGTAAGACCCCAGTCCTCTAACACCCCTATATCCAAAGAGTCTGGAATGTAATATTAAGTTGGAAGGGTCATCCCAGCCCCTGCTTTGGGGCGCCAATGGAGCAGAAAGCTCCATCTCAAGACCCCTCCCCCTGGGAGTTGCCTTGGGCTGGACTCTACCTCTGAGAAAGCCTGTCAAATGCTGATCCCTCCCCAGGGAGGGTAAGGACCACTCCCACAGTCTATTTAGGCTCACACTGGAAAAGGAACATGTGGTTTTGTTTTTTTTTTATGTTTGTCTAATTCTTTTTTTTTAATTTTTATTTATTTATTAAAGATTTCTGATTCTTCCCCGCCACTGCCTCCCATTTCCCTTCCCCTCCCCCACTAAGTCCCCCTCCCTCGTCAGCCCAAAGAGCAATCAAGTGCTTTCCTTCTCTGTGTCCTGAGCTCTCCCACCTCCCACCCCGCAGCATGCTCCCAGCCACCCGAGAGCATGGCATTTATTAAACATGGGCATTTTTGATTTGGTCTAATTTGGTTTGATTGGAATTATTTTGTGTAGACAGAGAGGCTCTTCTTAAGGATTATTTCTAATACCTTGTGCTTCTGTGCACATTTTACGATTTCATTCTTCTTTACAGCTGAACAGAATTCCATAGTGTTTTACAATCCCTCTGTCAGTTGAAGGGCAGTTTGGTTTCTGATTCCTCACCTGGTGAATTGGAGGAGCAGTGAACATGGCTGAGAAAATGTCTGTGGAACAGGATATCGGGTCCTTTGGGCAGATGCAGTCAGGTAGCTGGATCATAGGGGAGGTTTATGTCTGGCTTTTGAGAGTTCTCTCTGACTTTCATAGTAGCTGCTCCAGTTGGCTCTCCCACCAACAGTGACTGAGGGTCTCCTTCCTCACATCGCCTCCAGAACTTGTTGGCACCCTTTCTCTTGATTTTTGCCTTTCCAACCGGGGTGAGATTAAATCTCAAATTTGTGTGGTTTCGCATTTACCTAATTGATAAGGATGATGAACATTTATGTGATATTTCTTAGCCATTTTTTTTCCTTTTTTTTTTGAGAACTCTCTGCTCATTTTCTTTAAGTTTTTTTTTTCATTTTTAATTGAAAATAGTTTTGTTTATACAATATATTCTGTTCACAGTTTCTCCTCCCCCAACTTCCCTACCCCCGCCTCTGTTCACACCCTTTTTTCTTTCTCTCATTAGAAAACAAAAGGGCAACTAAGACAAACCAGAATAGGACAAAATAAACAAACTCACTCAGGGAAAAAAAGAGCCAGAGAAAAAGCACAAGAAGCACATATGGATGCAGACACACACATTCACTTACACAGAAATCCCACAAAATACAAAATTGGGAACCATAACGTGTAAGCCAAACCTGTAAGTAGAAAAATGTCCAGGCACTATGAGACAAAAAGCCTCCCAAAATACCATTGGTTTAGTTTTGTGTTGGCCATGCGGCCTGCCTTTCAGTGTGGTTTCTGTGAGATTCCCGGAGTGTGTTAACTGGAGATTGCTTCTGGTTAGGATAGGGCCTTGTGTCCACTACTTCTCTCAGCACTGGGGCTCCGTCTGGCAGTATCCTAACCCCCACAGTGACACATTTTCTCTAAAAAAAGGCCATACCCACTCCAACAAAGCCACACCTCCGAATAGTGCCACTCCCTGTGAGATTATGGGGACCTATTACATTCAAACTGCCACAGTATTTAAATCCTGAAATTCCCTTATAGATACTGCTATATCTATACCTATACTATATGCTATAGCGTGTCTAACTTTCATGTGTTTTATTTCCGTTTCATTTATCTCAAAACATTTTCTAATGTTTTATCTACAGACTATTTTAAAGTATGCTGTTAAATCCATACGATATTTAAAAGTGAGCTGTTTAATGCCAAGTCCTAGCAGTTTTTCAAATGCCTTTACAAATTGTTATGTAACTTAATTCCTTTGTTCAAAAAACTTCAGTACTATTTGTACTTTTCAATTCTTGAGAGATGTTTTAAGGCCCAGTACATAGTCTGTCTGGCTCCCTTCCATGTGTACTTGAAGGGAATGTGCACTGTGTTCTCAATGGAGAGTAGTTGTAGTGATAATTGTACCTGCTTGGTAGTATTGTCTGTTTTAACCTTACTTTATTCTAACAGCGACTTAGAGAGCAGATTACACTTCAAGATTTCAGCACTTCTATATCCATTGTTCAGATTTTGCTTCAAGTGTTTTGAAGCTGTTGACTGTTTATCAAAAAATATCCCTTTTTCTAGCTCACTTGTCTTTTTGCAGTGGACACTTCAGCTGTCTTTTGGTTGGTGTTTGCATTTTATCTTTTTCTGTTCTTTCATTTCTCCTCTATGTCTTAAAGTGTAATCTCAGTCTTATTTTTCATTCAGTGTGACAGCTTCTGTTTTATTAGACCCTTCTGGTCATCATTACTTAATATAGATATTAATATAAGTAGATTTAATTACTATTTTTACCACCTTTTCATGCATCTTTTGAATTAAGGATTTTGTGGGATATCTAGTTTATCTTCTATCCTATCAATTACATAGCATAGATACTGTTTTGTGTGCATCTGTGTACACACTTGTGTTCTTGGGTCTGTGATACGTGTATCTAAGTTAAGACCATCTTCTTTCAAATGTTTCTATTTTTATATTTAGTGTAATAGTGTGATAACAGATTGTATTCATTCCTCCTATAGTTTATGTTTTGTTATTTAATCTTATTCCTGTAAGTAATAATTATGGTGAAGAAAGAAAAGCTAAACATTAACCCAATCAAAAAACAAAAACAAGCAATAGCATAAAAGAATTAACTATTCTTTTTGAGTAAATTGATAACATCAACTTATTAATTAAAATATACAGACTACATAAATAGATTTAAAAAGAAAATTCAATTATTTCTTGTCTTCGAGAAACTCAATTTACTGGTAAAGACACTCACAGACTGAAAACCAAAAACTGGACGTAGGTTTCTGAGGCAAACAGTAGGCAGGCACTGGAGCCGGGCTAGGGAGGAATGGTGCTGAGCGCGCTGCGTCCACGGCATCCTCAGCTGGTTTTCTCAAACAGTTCAGTGCCACCAATAAGCACAAGTGGCACCACCCACGGTGGGCTGGGCTCTCTCTTGTCAATCATGGAAAAAAACAAAACAAAACAAAACAAAAGCCCTACAGACATGCTCATAGACCAGTCCGATGGAGGAAATTCCTCTCTTGAAATTACCTCTTTTTGAGTATGTCTAGGTTTATGTCAAGTTGACAAACACTAACTGGCACAAACGTAGATGTAAATATTTTAGTAAATACTTAATGATGGAATTCAAGAACACATTAAAAATAATATGCTGAGAACTGTTAGTTTCATTTCAGGAATACAAGGGTTGTTCAACATGGATTGTTCAATATGTGGATTATAACACACAAATGGGCTTCAGAACAGAAATCACAAGATTATCTAATGGTTACATATAAATTAGTTGACAAAGTGCCTCATTCCTTCTTGCTAAAAGCCTGGAGAAAATAGGAGTTGAAGGAACATACCTCAACATCATAGAAGTTATTTATGTAAATCTATAGTCAACATTATACTGAACGAAAAATGCTGAAAATACATAAGGAGCAATTTTATATTCTTATTCAATGCTGTGCTCAGAGTCTTAACTAGGGAAATAAGACAAGAAATCCAGGGTATACAAAGGAAAGGGAGAATTTGCATTTTTTTATTTGGTTTTTAGAGACAGGGTTTCTCTGTAGCTTTGGAGACTGTCCTGGAACTAGCTCTTGTAGACCAAGCTGGCTTCAAACTCACAGAGATCCGCCTGTCTCTTCCTCCCACATACTGGGATTAAAGGTGTGCGTTACCACCGCCGAACAAACCTGCCTTTCTTTATTAGTACTGTTTTTCTAATGAAAATGTGGTACATATGCAGAGGAACTTTATTAGATCTAAAAAACATGCTATCCTGTTTTCAGGAAAATGGATGGAACTGTAGATCATCATATTAAGGAAAAGAAATCAGATTTACATGAATAGTGTATATTTGGTCTCATATATATATATGCAATCTAGATTTATATATTGTATATGTATATATGTAACATGCAGTTATTTGGTCCACAATCGACTTCAAACCAAGCAGAGGAGATAAAGACGCCCAGTACATATTAATAAAGAGAAAAAATAGTAAGAAGATACAACAGTTCTAAATGTATATGCACCAAAGCTTGGTGCTCACCATTTTCTAAACAAATATTAATGAATATAAAATATCACATAAGTCTTGGCATAATAATAGTGGATTATTTGGGATATAGGTAAGACATTCAAACTGAAAATAAACAGAAACTTTAAACTACACTTTTGCATCAAAGGTATAGTCCATGCAGCATATAAGAGCAATGCCTCCCCTGCCTCCAGCATCTGTCAAAAGCCTAGAGTTCTCTAGGGTTACAGAGGCACCATGACCCCTTCCCATCTCTGACACAGTATTGCGAGGTCCAGTGCAAGGGCCATGTCATGCGTAGAAGACGGTGTTTATTGCCCTCCCCCATCACCCGACTCTTGCACTGTCTGCCCTTCTCCTTAATGTTCTTGAGCCTTGGAAGGATTAACATCGATGTCCCATTATAGTTGTGTAATTAACAACACCTTAGAATCTGTAATATTTCCCCTTTTCATCTCAAGTTTTATTATTATGGGTCCTCTTGCTTTTGGTTAATTTGGCTAAGGGATTGTTAATTATGTTTTTATTTTCAAAGAATCAACTCTTCTTTATTTTTTGCATTGTGTTTTTTCGTTAACATCTGCCTTTATCTTGTTTCTTCCTGTCTACTGCTCTTATGTTTGTTCTGGTTCCTGGGTTTCCCAAGGGGTTTAAAGTTACCATTAAGTAATTTATTTGAATTTTCTAATTTTTTTCCCTTCCTTTCTTTTTTTAGTTTGGACACTTTCAGCTATAAACTTTCCTCTTAGGACTGATTTCATTAAATACCAAATATTTTGACACACTGTGTTTTTATTTTCATTCACATCTAGGAATTTTAAATCTCTGTCTCGATGTCTTTGACGGCCCATTCATCATTCTGCAGTACACTGTGAACCCTCAATGAGTTTCGGCAGCTTCTCTTTCTGTTTGTTTCCACCGTTCCACTGTAGTAAAACAGAACACTGGAGTTACTGAGAGTTGCTTTGTGCTCTAATATGGAACTATTTTACAGAACGTTCCATGCTGAGAAGAAAGTATATTCTTTTGTTTGGACAGAATGTTCTGTAGGTATCTGCTAGGTCCAGTTGGTTTGTGGTGCCATTAAACTTCATTGTTTCTCTAATTTTTATCCAGATGACCTGTCTTTGAAACTGAAATATAGAAATCACCCACTGTTACTGTTTTGCCACTAAAATATGACCTTATATCTAGTTATATTTGTTTATGAAATTGGTTTTACCTGTGTTTGGTGCGTGTGTGTTTACAATCGAATGTCTTCTTGATGGACTGTTCCTTTGAGGTGACTTTGTCAATTCTGTCTTACATGGTTTCAAGCCTACTTTTCCCAGTCAGAAGTAGCTATGCCTACTTGTGTCCTGGATCCACTTGCTGGAATGCTGTGTCCCATCTTTTTATCTCAGGTGGCATCAGCTTTGGTAATGAGGTGTGCTTCTTGAAGGAACCTGAAGTGGTTTCTGGGTATCCTTTCTTCTTGAGATGTGTAGCACGTGCTCTATTCCCTTCGTTATCCCCAGACGCTCCATAAACCTTTTATTGGTGAAATTTAAAATATCATAAATTATGTACACTATGTATAAGTTTTTAATCCAGGTTTATAAATATGAAAAATGGGGCTTTCTGGGAGATAGGACAGTGGTGTTCCCAAATTTCTCATAAAGGTTGATTTGTTGGTGCTGATCTGTGATGAGACTTTCCATATTTTCAAACCTTTGCAAATCTCTTCCCACGTGTATATACCAGTACTGACAATGCCAGTATGCGTCCTTGAGACATGCCCTCATTGAGTGCATTCACAAATCGGAAGTCAGTTTTAGAATTCTATTAGCCGAAATGCTAGAATGTCTTTAGCATGTCATTACGTTGCAAATCATTTCCAGTAGAAGCTCCTTAATTGCACACCAAATGGATTTGGGAATATGGAAATTTTCTCTACACATACATAGAGGCCTGAAAAACATTGCTCTGGTTTGAAATTAGAATACATTTCTGGGAATTTGTGTAGGAATGAAGATATCACTTTGAAAAACACATCTTTTGACAGTGCAGGCCTGCCATGACTTGCAATTCAAACAATTTCAGTTCTCATCAGAACGATTTTATCACAGTATGTTTCACAGAAGCAATTTTCCTTGTAATTTTAGTTTAAAACATCTTCAAGTCTGCAGCTAGAACTAATTCCACAGCCCTTCAAAGTTCATGGACAGTGGTCGAGCACAAATTTTCAACCATTTAAAAATTCAGAAGCCATTCTTAAGTTGAGAAGTGTACCAGCACAAGCTGGTCTGCTGTGTGAGACACAGTTTCGACCCCTGACCTCTGCAGTCTTCAGGAACCCTGCTCTGAGTGAACATGCTTGCGTGCCAAAGCTTTGCAGCCGATTGCTAACTTTTAGAAACTTAGTCAATGTGTTAACACCCTGATGTGATGATTCATTGCATATTGTGCATATATCAAAGCATGGTGTTTTATTTCCTATAAATTCATATAATTCAAAAAATCAGAAATTAGCGTTTTCGATTTACATTTATTTGAATAATATGAAATATCTTTACATAATTGTAGGGCATTTATATTTATTCATCATAGACTGTCAGTTTATATTCTTTCTATCCATTTTTATTGCAGTAGAATTTTATTCCAGTGACCATTCTGCACACTATGGAATTCACTCAGTAATTTCCACTGCTTTCCCTGAGCACCCAGCACTTCTCCCACAGGACAGACCTGCCTCTCCTCACAGAGTGCTTCATGCTTTGCACACATATGCACGGTGTGCACACATATGCACAGGGTGCACACATATGCACAGGGTGCGCATGCTGCTGCTTCCCCCTCACATAATTCTCACAAACCTTCCAACATTCAGATCAAAGATCACTCCTTCCTTTAGCTCAAGTGTATACAAATAACTGCCATTAAAATCTATAAAAGATTTCTATAATTAACAATTGTCCTGTAATGACCTGTCTCGCTACTAGAGTCAAAAATTGAGAATGGAATTATAATTCATCAGATTATTTATAACATGGGTTTAAAAAATCATAGTATTAACATTATTACATATTTCTAGGCTTATAAAAATAAGGTTCTGTGTAATATTCCTTGTCCAGAACTCAGGTTAATATGCAGTCAAGCTCTCTCAGACCAGTGCAATGACATGAACTGGTAGGACCAGCTATTTCAAAGGCACAAGAAAACCATCATTTAAACTGAAGAATTGAGACCAGTTTGGACCACATACCATGTGTGTGTGTGTGTGTGTGTGTGTGTGTGTGTGTGTGTGTGTGTGTGTGTATGCGTGCAGACTGCCTTAGCCACTAAACCCTTAAATATACATACACACACTGGCACAGCTAAGGCTTTTATTTTTAATGAAACTGCTTGTTGATTATTAGAAACATGCTTTTTGCTTTGTGGCTTAACATAGTTACACCTGCGTTCTTTAAGGAAATTAGACTCTGCTAGTAAAGAATACTGACAAATTTAAACAGAAAAGCGAATGCGCAGTGGCCAGATCTATTTCCTTATCTGAACGTGTCTTCCTCTCAGACTCTACTTTGTAACTTTATTGAGATTTCTTTTTAATCAACCCTTTGTCTTCTTTATTCCCAAAGGATATCCATTACCTTGCCCTGGATGTGGGTGAACGGGCACTGGCTGAAGCGGCGAGAAGAAGAGCATGCGACATTGATGGCGCGCCAGGCTCCTCTGGCGCCGGTAAGGACTAAGCGCTTTGGTTCGGGGCCTGGAGAAATGAGGTGGTTCAGCAGCGAAGAGCACTGGCTGCTCTTCCAGAGGACCCGGGTTCAATTCCCAACACCAAATGGCAGCTCACACCCATCTGTAGCTCCAGTTTTAGGGGACCTGACACCCTCACACAGACACACATGCACGTAAAACAACATACATAAAATATTTTTAAATATTCTCTGGTTCTAGGGGATTCTTAACTTAATGTCATTTCTATTGTGTTTATAGGGCATAATTAATTTATTTGAATTACAGAATATTTAAAAACAAGAATTGTTAAACTTTGAAAAATAGAATATTTGTAAATAAGCTGCAATCTTAAAAGAAATTGGTAAGTAGTAATAACCAGCAAAATTTAAAAACACATTACTTTTTATTATTTACATTTAGTATTATTATTGGTGTGTGTGTGTGCACATGCACACATTTGCATGCATGTACTAAAACACGTGTGTGGAGGACAGAAGACAGTTTGTGGGAGTCAGTTCTCCTCTTCACTGTGTGGACCTCAGGGCTTGAACTCAGGCTGTCAGGTTTGGTCGCCGGCGCCTCCCCCTGCTGTGCCCTCTCACTGCTCCACACTGCTGTTCCCATGAGATCTGGGGAGAGAGATGGGTGTACCATTACCATCGGGGCTGTTATTGAGTCAACACAGAAGCTACATAGGCATTTGCTGATACACAGATATGTCATATAATAAAATAATTCTCTCCCTTTGAGGGTATTTCAGGGTTCATAGCTGCTAATGTCACTGTTTAGTGTATTCTAAAGATAGACCAAAAGCCAGCACTGATCTTTAAAGTCCATTTAAACATTATAATGTAACAAAATGAACAGTTTTATATATAGTATCACAAAATAAAAATACACCTCATGTACTTTCTGTTTCTAAACCCAGCTATTCTAATGCTGCTGAGTGTGCTAGTATTGATATCAAATTTATTATTCCTCTTAGTTCATCTATTCTACAGACTTCAGAAAAGACCCCCAGGACTGTAGTAGGCTTGGTTTCACATGTCTGCGATTCCTAAACACAGTTCTAGATTACTCCCACTTTGAAAATGCTTGAAAGTACTATAGTGAGTGTCTTCCCCAGTGCTCAGATAAAGCTTTGGCTTTGTGGTGTTTGCACCCAAAACCACCACTTCTCCGCTTCTCTTAAATCCCACCTCCATCAGTTCTAATCCTCAAGGTGTAATGTAACATGATTAATAAAAACCCAGAGATAGATATTGGGGTTCAGCCTGAAGGTCAGAAAAGCAAAACAGCCAGCCACTGCCTCTTACCTCGACCTCAGTCCAAAATGGCTATCCTGCCTCCAGGAATCTCAGAATGAGACTGAGTCTGAGAGCTGTCTCCTCCCATCCTATATTCCTCACTAGGGCTAGGATTAAGGGCATGCACCACTACTGCCTGGTTTCCATGGCAAACTAGTGTGGCTACTGGGATTAAAGGTGTGTGTCACCACTGCCTGGTCTGTAAGGCTGACCAGAGGGACTGTTTTACTTTCTAATCTTCAGACAAGCTTTATTTATTAAAATGAAATACCACTATGGTGTAATACTGAAGGGGGCAAATTCACAGAACCAGGACAAAACAGTCAGAGTCTGACTTTGTAGAGTTTAAGTAAGGGAGAAAGAGAATCATTTTTGATGTGATCTAACACAGCCATGTGGTTATACCCATAAAACATAAAATTAACCTTAATAAGAATTGAATAGTAGCAGTAAGGTATAAAATATTTTGTCTCTTCTATTTCTTATTTCTTGGTACTATATGGTAAATTTACATTGCTCATTAGTATGACAAGAAGAGCTAAAATAAATAAAATCAAAGGATGATTGTAGCTGGAGACTTTTCTGTCTCAGTCACTACTGCTGGACCAGTTTCTCTCACGCCCACCGGTACCTGCAGCTGCTTATAAAATAATCATTCGGAGGCTTAATATTAATAACTTGTTTGACCAATGACTCAGGCTTCTTACTGACTAGCTCTACATATAAATTCACCCATTTCTAATAATCCGTGTATCACCACGTGCCCCATGGCTTACCAGTGATGCTCTGGCATCTTACTCCTCCGGCGGCTGCTGGCTTCTCCCAGATTCCACCTTTTTTCTCCCTGTATCTCTGTTTGGATTTCCTGCCTAGCTATATTCTGCCTTGCCATAGGCCGAAGCAGCTTCTTTATTAACCAGTGGTAATAAAACATATTCACAACATACAGAGGTGCATCCCACATCATATGATATTTTGTATTTAAAATTATTTTGGAAAACACAAATCCTATAAGCCAAAATTCAATAGCTCTATTATAATAAAGTCATAATATAAATTGAGACAGTGTAAATTTTGTTGACCTAAATAGAGGATTTACTCATTTTTGTGCTACGTGGTTATTTCAGGTATTCTCAATCTGAAATCATCTATTGTCTAAGTAATTAATGTGTCAGGTTGTGCTAAATACGAGAATAAACCTGGGAAGATTTGTGAGGATGACTGGTGGGGCTTATAGAATGCAGCATGGTGACAGCTGAATTGGACTTTGGTGCTCACCTGGTTACTACCAAGTCCACGGAGAAGGAATTGTCCTTCTCTGTGTGCCTAGCCTTCCTGTATACAACACAGTCTCAATGGGTACTAGATTATAGTTATAGGTTATATAGCTATAGTTATACATATCTGTATTCATATATGTTATAGCTTATAGATTAGCATGGGGTTGGGTTAGTTAAGTCATACTTTGAACAGTGACTGGCAAAGAATTAAGTTTAGTAATGGTTAGCTATTAATAGTGCCTTTCAAATTAAAGCATGGTGTGTGTTGGTCATAAGAAGAATTCTTGAGTGATAAGCTACGACACCTATAAAATACAAGTTTACAAATTCTTTTTATTATTCACCAATTCCTACCTAGTTAGGGTTTCACACTCTTTATTAAACATGGAGTAAGTTGTTTGTGTTGGGTGAGAAGTGCAGGCGCCTGTAAGACTTTCCTTACGGGAGACTATTACTGTGCCATCTGCAGTGTGTGCCTGAGAAGTCAGATTGGCATCGGCCTCAGCACAGCACAAACTATTTGCTGAATCTATATTTTACACTTTGATTCTTAACATAGGCTACGTGTGCACTATGGTCTATTGTTGATTCTAGGAATATCCTCTTAGCTATTAGGTGAGGTCTTCTCTCTGGACTATTTCTAGGATATCATTGAGCAAAAGATCCCGCATCACAGTGACTTGAGAGAGAAGGTGCCTTGCTCTGTCTCCACAACTTGAGTTGCACTCCTGATGTGGGAGTGTCATATATCAATCTGTTGATTTCATTGGTTAAGTTATAATAAACCAACTGCTTGGCCTCAGCTTAGAACATAGCTGGGAGGAGTAAACAGAATAGAATTCTGGGCAGAAGAGGAAGTGAGGTCAGACTCTGCTCTGCTCCCGGAGAGACTCGACAACTCTGCTCTCTGGAGCAGAGACACCATGGACGGAGGCTAGAATCTTCCCGGTAAGCGCACCTTGGGGTGCTTACACGCATCATTAGAAATGGGCTAGTCCAGGTGCGAGAATTAGCCTGTAAGGGCTAGAGTTCATGGGCCAAGCAGTTCTTAAATGAATACAGTTTGTGTGTTGT